>NC_024799.2:11496675-11796675 GCF_000309985.2 Brassica rapa
TCGTCGGAATATTCCGACGGAATACCGAGGAACTAGTTATTCCTCGGAAAAAACCGATGAATTCCGAAGGAAATATTATAGACGTTAGAGAGCCGTTGGAGAGCCGTTGGGGGATTTTAAAAATTCCGAGGAAATTCCGACGAACTAGCCGTTTGCATCGGAATTCCGTCGGAATTTCCTCGGACCGTCGGCAGGATTTCAACATATAATACAAGCACCCCTCTTCCTCTTCATTCACTCCATATCTTCATCCTCTCACCTCTCACTTTCTTTACACACGAATTTGATTCATAAAAACATGTCTTCTTCAAATTATTTTCGTTCTTGGATCGATCGACCTCATTTGGATCCGAACACGAGATTGCTTACGGAAGAATAATACCAACAAGGTATAACCGAATTCATGGGGTTAGTTCACCGACAACCGGAAGCAAAAACAGGTATGTTAAGATGTCCTTGCTCTAATTGTAAAAATAAAAAGTTATTAAACATGGGATGTTTGGACTCATCTATATTTGAGTGGGTTTACACGAAGTTACAAAATTTGGTATCATCATGGAGAAACTGATTATGAACATGGTAGTACTAGCGAACCTCAGCCAGCGGTTAGATTAGAAGATCCAATTAGAACGGATGTAGATTACGGTGTAGGTACTGAGCAGATGGTAAATGATCATTTTAGAGGGGAAGATTTACCCATGCCGAAGCTAGAGATTTTATGATATGTTGGATGCTGGAAAGCAACCATTGTACGAAGGTTGCAGAGATGGTCATTCAGCTTTATCATCTGCTACAAGATTGATGGGCATTAAGACGGATTATAATTTGGCTGAAGACTGTGTGGATGCGATTGCTGATTATGTAAAAGGTATTCTACCCGAAGATAATGTAGCTCCTGGCTCATACTACGAGGTTCAGAAACTCGTAGCTGTCTTTTTATCGTATCAGGTAATAGATGTATGCAGAGACAACTGCATGATTTATTGGAGGGCGGATGAACAGCGGGTTTCATGCAAATTTTGTGGGAAGCCTCGTTATAAAGATACGAGTGGAAGAGTTCCAGTACCATATAAAAGGATGTGGTATTTGCCTTTGACGGAAAGGTTGCAGAGGCTGTATCTGTCTGAACGCACAGCGCAACCAATGAGATGGCATGCGGAGCACTCAACAGATGGTGAGATCAGACATCCTTCAGATGCAAAAGCGTGGAAGCATTTCCAATCAAAGTATCCCGACTTTGCGTATGAGAGAAGAAATGTCTACCTTGGATTATGTACTGATGGTTTCAGCCCGTTTGGCAAGAGTGGAAGACAGTATTCTCTATGGCCAGTCATTCTTACACCATACAACCTACCCCCAAACTTGTGCTTGCGACGAGAGTTTTTGTTTCTCTCGATTCGTTCCCGGACCAGAGCATCCTAAGAGATCACTTGATGTGTTTCTTCAGCCACTAATATATGAGTTGCAACAACTATGGGCTCAAGGTGCTGAAACATACGATGTTTCGTATAAAGAAAACTTTCAAATGCGGGCAGTACTAATGTGGACAATAAGTGATTTTCCAGCATATGGTATGTTATCTGGATGGACAACGCATGGAAGGCTATCATGTCCATATTGTCAAGATAACACTGATGCTTTCCAACTAAAACACGGAAGGAAAACGTGTTGGTTTGACTGTCACAGGAGATTTCTACCACCAGATCATCCATATCGTAAAAGTAGGAATTTGTTTACGAAGAACAAGAGGGTGTTTGACAGTCCACCTCCGGAAATTCGTGGGAAAGATTTGAAGACACAACTTAGAGATTTTGGTGCAGAAAGGACGCCAGACGTCGGTGGACATGAGCATTTTCCGGTAGATGGTGTTGGAAACCTACATAACTGGCACAAAAAAAGTATTTTCTGGGATCTGCCATACTGGGAGGATCATCTACTAAGGCATAATTTAGATGTCATGCATATTGAGAAGAACTTTTTTGACAATCTCATGAACACGATCCTTAATGTTCAAGGTAAAACAAAGGATAATTTGAAGTCAAGACTGGATTTAGTCGATATATGTGCTCGTTCAGAACTTCATGTTGATGAGAGTGGTAGGGCTCCTTTTCCCATATACCGACTTGATGCAGCGGGAAAGGATGCGTTCTTTGATTGGATTTCAAACGATGTGGAATTTCCAGACGGTTACGCATCTAATTTGCGTAACTGTATCGACAGAAAGGAAGGAAAGTTTACTGGCTTGAAAAGCCACGATTGCCATGTAATGATGCAGCGCCTCCTTCCGTTTGCCTTCAAGGAACTATTACCACGAAATGTTCATGAAGCAATTGCAGGGATAAGTGGTTTCTTCCGCGATTTATGCACGAGATCAGTGACTCTTGAAGGTATTGAAAATTTGAAGACTAACATAGCTGTGATTCAGTGCAACCTTGAGAAGATATTTCCTCCCTCATTTTTTGATGTTATGGAGCATCTTGTTATTCACCTGGTAAGAGAATTGGAACTTGGTGGTCCTGTGCAGTATAGATGGATGTATCTGTATGAGCGGTATATGTTCCATTTGAAGAAGATGGTGAAAAATTTAAGTAGGGTGGAAGGGTCTATAGTCGCACAGATGATCAATGAAGAAACTTCAAACTTTGCCGAGTACTACTTTCCAGCAGAAGTTCAGACCAAAAACAGAAGACCTGCTCGGCATGATGATAGAGGCGAACGGGCAACATATCATTGGAAGGTTCCAGACATTTTCACAGACGTTGGACGACTTAGCGGAAAACCAAAGGACCGTCGACTTACTGATCAGGAGCGCAGTCATTTGCAAACATATTTACTCACCAACTGCGAAGATGTTCTTCAATATGAAAGGATTTTCATGGCAGAAAAGCGGTTCGAATATAGATACGCCACAGAGGACGAACTAGAAGAAATGAAGCAGAGAGAATTTGGTGGATGGATGTTTACTTATGTGAGTGATGGTTTGGCCAGAGGTGAAACATTTGACGATTGGATACGCGAGATGGTCGTTGGACCAAACTTTGTTGTGAAGTCATATCCGAGATTTTGTACTCGAGGATATGCATTCACAACTCAGAAGAGGAGACGTTCGAGTACGACTTACGATGCTGGTGTTTGTTCTGCATCAGGAGATGATGTATACTACGGACACATAAATGAGATTTTGGAAATCAAGTATTTGGGCATGGTTGGATTGCGCTGTACTGTTTTCTATTGTGATTGGCACGACAACACTCCAGATCGAGGTGTGAGAACAGATGCATTTGGTGTTACATCAGTAAATTCAAGACGGAAGCTGCAATATTATGATCCTTTCATTCTTGCTTCTCAGGCCGACCAGGTTTGTTATATCAAGTACCCCCGGGTAAGGATAAGAGATGATCCATGGGTTACTGTTACAAGACTCAACCCGAGAGGCCGAGTTCAGGGAAGTTCTGAGCTGGAAGATCCACTACAACCAAGCACATCCGGCAACTTAAGTGCAGCAGAAGATTTAGGTGGAGTTGGCCTTGTAGTCGATTTAACCGACTTCAGAGAGGAAGCCGCCGTTCACGTAGAGGATGAACCAGTGATTGGAGAGTTTCACCAAGATCCAGATTCAGATTCATCTGGTGATGACGACTCGGAAACAGAGTAGCGTCGACCTTTTTTTTTTTTTAATATAAATACCGAGGAAATTCCGAGGACAGATAGGTTTTCCTCGGAATTTCCTCGGAATAGATCTCCTCGATTTAGGGATTTGATTATAGATTCCTTTTCCTCGGAATCTCCTCGGAATTTTCCGAGGAAATTCCGACGAAACTTCCGATTTCCTCGGAATTCCCTCGGAAAATTCCGAGGAAATTCCGAGGAACTTGGGATTTTAAACCAAAAACAACGTTTTACGGATTGAATAACACGTATATAACCTTCATTAAGTGTCTTAACCAGATTATGATGTTTGGAACTAGGAACTTTGGTGTTTTATCCAATAACAAACACTTTTACGATTGCATGAACGAAAACCACACAACATAAGAGAAACACTTATACACTTTAATAAACGGTAAAGGGAATACTTACAATTATTTTTGAAATTGTGTTATTTCATGGTTTATGATCATCTATACAAAGAATCCTCAATGGTATGCATTATAATTGTATAAGAAATGAAATACGGCGAAAATAATCGATGTTTTAAAACCCCAAACCCTGGTTCCTCAGAATTTCCTCGGTAATTACCGAGGGTATTCCGAGGAATCCTGGTTCCTCGGAATATTTTCATTTAACCGGGTAAACCAAGCCGCCAAATATTTCGCGAAAATTGAATTAAAGATTTCCGAGGAAATTCCGACGGATGCATTAAATAATTCCGACGAAATTCCGACGGATAGTTTCCGTCGGACGCGTCATTTTATTAGGTCGAACGCGATCTTCTTCCCCATTTCTCTCCGCCTCACTTTCTCTCCCTTGCGATTTCCGCCGACTCCTCTCTTCTCCCTTGCGATTTCCGGCGATTTCTCTCTTCTCCCTCGCGATTTCCACTCCCATAATCATGTAAGAACCCTATCCCACTCTCTTAGGGTAGATTTGTATGGTTTTGAAGTAGATTTGATGATTTTGGAATGAGATTTATAGATTTTTGTTAGGTTGAATGGTAGGATTGTGTAAAATCGAGTTTGATTATGTATTTCACTTGATTTGGATTTTTTTTTGGTTTTTATTGATTTTGTGGTTATAAAAATCGAATTTGTAATTATATATGTATATATTCAAAACGTTTTTGTATATAAAATCTATTTTTTGCATTTTAAAATCATTTATATATTTATTAATGATTTTTAAAATCTATAAAACTTTTTTGTGATTAAAAATCATATATATAATATTTAAAATCATTTTTTGTGGTAATAAAACGTTTTATGTATTTTATATATAAAATATAAATTTTTATTTTTTTTAACATTTTTAATATTATTAAAACTATTTTTTGTAATTATTAAACATTTTAAATATTTTTAAAACTATTTTTTGTAATTATTAAACTGTTTTTGGGGTTTATTAAAACTATTTTTTAATTTTTAAACTATTTTTTATTTATAAAAACTTTTTTTGTTAATTATTAAACTATTTATATTTTTGTGATTAAAAATTATTTTTAATTAAAACTATTTTTTTTTTAATTTACAGGTCTAATGATGATCAGATCCGGCCTCGCCAGCGTCGTAGCCGGGGTGGTATGGGGAGCCAGTCTCGGGGTTCGTCCAGCCATGTTCAGGATTCCGTTTCGCCCCACAGCTCCTACCATACATCTCCTTCTCCATTACCCGCTCCTGCTGCTCCCGCTCCCGCTGCTATACCCGCTCCTGCTCCTACGGGTCCTCCGGGAGTGATGAGTGTTGCGGAGTTGGTTCGACAGCCCGGTCGTGACCATCTTCCCTATCTCACTGAGTATCCACATGGACATGGTCAAACATGGTAATTAAACTTTTATTTTTTTTCCTTAAAATTTGATTGATTATTAATAATTTGTTCTTTTTATTAGGTTCAACCGATCCGGGAACGGGATCAGCGCATGGATCAACCGTATGATGTACTCTGCCCTCGACAAGGGACATCCGACTTTCACTCACTTCCCCGTCGAGAAGCAGCATCTGTGGTTTCGTCAGTTTGCGGTAAGTATTCAAATTTTTTACTTATATTTTTTATTATTAAAACTATTTTTGTGATTATTAAACTATTTTCTATATTTATTAAACATTTTAAATATTTTAAAAACTATTTTTTTAATTATTAAACTATTTTTTATTTATTAAAACTTTTTTTTTGTAATTATTAAACTATTTTCTATATTTATTAAACTATTTTTTATTTATTAAAACTATTTTTGTAATTATTAAACTATTTATATTTTTGTGCTTAAAAACTATTTTTAAACTATTTCAGCAAGAATTCAACTGGAATTCCGATGATACGCTCTCTATCTATAACCATTTTGTCCATAAAGTTATGGACAACTATGGGAAGCAGATGTACGAGTGGAAGAAGAAGTGGGAAGTAAACAAGGTAGTTTTTAATTTATTAACAATTTTTAATTTATTAAACTATTTTTTAAATTATTAAACTTTTTTTTTTTAAATTAAAAGGTCCCAAAGTCGATGAACGACACGGTATGGAAGGAGTTGTGTGAGCATTGGGATAAGGAAGAGACGAAAGAAACTTCTTCCACCAACTCCAACAACCGCAGGAGCGACCGTAAAGGGAAGGGCATCTACAAGCATAACTTGGGTGCCCAATCTATTGCCACTCTCGCGGATCGCATGGTAAGTTCAACCGCTTTTTCTTTAATTATTTAAGTTTCAGAATTTTATTTTTTATGCATTTTTTCAAATTTCTAATGTTTGTTTAATTTATTTTTTTTTCAAGGCGGAAGAAAATGAGGGCGAGCCGGTTGATGATCTCGCCCTAATGAAAAGGGCGTATACCAACAAGAAGACCGGTCAGATTGATGATGGTCTTGTGAGGGACGTGGTCGACCTGGTCCAAACTCAGGTGTACGACGAAGTGTCTCAGCTTCAAACCGATGATGACGATTCGACGGCTTCGACCAACTTGTCCCGGGTTCGAATCAACGAAATCGTTGAATCGGTAAGTTTTTTTTTTAAAAGTTCAATTTATTTATTTCTTGATTTTTATTTTATCATCAATTTATATTATCTAAATTTGGTTTTTTATATTTCAGTCGGTTCCAAAGAAGAAGGGACGTATGGTCGGTTTGGGTCGTCGCTCCCGGTCGGCTGCTCCTTCTTCTGCACCACCGCCATATGTTGATCCGGAAGTTCTTACGGCTCAGCTGAAGGACAAGGATGATCGGATATCTGCGTTGGAGACCCAGATGGCAGCTCAACAGGCGGGCTATGAGACCCAGAAGAGGCTCAACGAGCAGATGATGGAGATGATGAAGAGGATGTACCCGAACGAGGTGTTCCCGAACATCCAAGACCCGTAGTTTTTTTTTTTTTTACCAAAAACTCTGAATGTTTTATTTAACTTTGAATATTATCTACTATGTTTTATTTAATGTTTTATTCAATTTTAATTTTAATTTTAAATTTTTAAATTTAAATTTAAAAAATTTAAATTTTTTAAAAAAAATAAATTTTTTCGAAATTCCGAGGAATGGAGTTCCTCGAAAATTCCGAGGAACTTTCTTCCCTCGGAAAATTCCGAGGAACATATTTCCCTCGGAATTTTCCGAGGGAATGGAGTTCCTCGGAAAATTCCGAGGGAGTTTTGTCCCTCGGAATTTTCCGAGGAACATATGTTCCTCGGAATTTTCCGATAAACATTCCGAGGAATGTTTTGTCGAAACTTCCGAGGATTGGACCATCGGAATTCCATCGGTATATTCCGAGGAACCTTCCGACGAACATATGTTTCTCGGAGTTTCCTCGGAATTTTGTTTCCTCGGAATTCCGTCGGAAATTTCCGACGGAATTCCGAGGAAGTATGAATTTCCGAGAAGATATTTCCGAGGACTTTTTTCGTCGGTATGTCGTCGGAATAGCGTTATTCCGACGACATACCGACGATTTTTTCCCTCAGTATCCCGATGTTTTCTTGTAGTGATTTTTTATTATTATATGAATGAATAATTTTACAATTCTTAACCCGGTATTTATATGAGCCTCAAAACCAGATTTCCTTTTCCCTATAATTAAAAATACATACTTATCTAGAAAAAAAATTTTCTAAACAGAAAATGCATACACCCAACGAATACTGGGCATTTACTGGTGCACAGAGATTTAAGACACTCCATGGTGCAACAATTGATGATATTGTTTAGAAATAGAACATCTTATAAAAAGAAACCATTTATAAACCAAAAAAAATTACAACTATCTTGCCTAACCAAACAATTTGAAGAGGAAAAATATTTTGGATGATACATTTTCAATACTGTTCATATATTTGGTTTAGTCTATGCATAACCATCAAAGGAAATTCATGCACAACATTTCATAAAATCAGGCTTCAAACACTTTTAGTGATACAAAACAAAATTGGGCATTTAAAAAAGTTACGAGGCTCCTTCTATGCTTTCCTTCACATTTTTCCAGTTCAGCTGGCTTCAAAGAAAACTTTAGATGCATTTGTTCAGATTTCTCTGGTTAAGCTAACTTCAAAGAAATCTACACTTATATCCTATTTTTTACATTATGGGCAACCGTAAAACATTTCTAACCGTTATCAGACCAAATACAAATTCTCTTGAAAAATCATAAATGATTAAACACCATACACCAGATTTTTACCTAATTTAAGCCACTTAAGTATACTTTCGTCATCCTAGTTCTTTAAGTACAAAAATCTAAGGTTCTGAATGATGATGTGCGGGACAACTGTGGAACAAGTGCAGTACGGTTGTAATATTAACAAAAATATATAAATACATAAATATATATATATAATTTTTGTTACTATTTATGGCGATGTGGTGCAGAGCTGTTTGTCACCGAAGCCTAAATATATTTGACTTTATAGTGTATACTCTGTACATCCAAAGACATACCATTGCGAGTCCCAAAGATAGTTTGTTTAGTTTCTTTTTTGCCTCTTCAACTTTCTTCTTTCTTCTTGGGTCTTTTCACCCTACTTCCCTCTCCGTACCCTTTCTTTATCATCATGAACATTTTCCACCGCTTCGTCACATCTCAAAAGTTACATAAATATATATTATATACACGCACACACCCATATATATACGTACTCAAACTAACATCCCTATCTCCTCTCTCTCTAGCACAAACCCATCAACCATAGTTACGGTGTCTTTCTTCTTCTTTGTCTTCTCTCCTCGAAGTCATGTCTAATCCAGCTTGTTCTAATCTCTTCAACAATGGATTTGACAATACAAACTTCAACTATTCCACTTCTCTCTCTTACATTTACAACTCTCAAAATAGCTTCTATCACCCTGATACCACAAACCCTAATTACATGTCTCCTACTACCACTACCTCCACTTTCCCTAACTCACCACCGCTCAGAGAAGCTCTTCCCCTTCTTAGCTTAAGTCCCATAAGGCACCAAGAACAACATGGTCAACCCTGTTTCTTGAACACAGATAACACTACCTCTTCAAACTTTCATGATGTAACCGTGGATCTTCATCTAGGGTTACCAAACTACGGGGATGGTGGGAGCTATATTGCTCCTGAGGCAACCACCGAGGAGCAAGATCAAGATCATGACCAAGAAGTGGAGGTCACAGTCGAGTCCCACCTTCATGATGATGATGATCATCATGAAGATTTATACAGAGGTCATCACTATTGGATCCCTACTCCTGCTCAGATTTTGATTGGTCCTACACAGTTTTCTTGTCCTCTTTGCTTCAAGACATTCAACAGATACAACAACATGCAGGTACTACTATTCCATTGATTTAAGAATCAAATAGTAACTCATTTCAAGATTTGACTTCGTGTTATTGAAAATAGATTTTAATTAGTCCGTAGACTTTTTGGTAGGTCTAATATACAAACTCGTTATTGATTTATGGATATTTAGGTGTATATCTAAACACATACTATGCCGTGATGTTTTTAGTAACTCGAGAACAATTAACTCTTTTACAAATTTGATTGTAGACGTCAAATCGATTTCAGGGTGTTGAATGATGGTGGCTATGTAAAGATCAACTTACCAAATAAGTCAGAAGATCTTCTTTAACCAACAGTCTTTTTGTCAGACTGGATTTATATAACCCTGAAACATGCTTAGTCCACCTCCATCTTTATTGTCTCTCTTGATTTTTGTAAACTCATAAAACCCAATAAAATATGAGATATAAATATGAAACGATAAAGAGGAGTTAATGTCTAGCAGATTATTTGTGCCTATAGACTTTGTTTTGTTTAAATCAAAAAATATATTTTATTTTGTTTTATAGATATATACCCCTGTTCGAAACTACGCTAGGCGCTAGTCGGGCGGTGACTCCGGGCCTAGCGAGTTATCGAAAAATCGGAGATTAATCGGGGTATACGCGGGGACTAGTTTTTATTATTATTATATTTATAATAATATTTAAATTAAATATATAATATAAATATATTAGAATGTAATAGTTTTTTGTATATTATTGAAGTTTTAATTTATTGGTTTAACAAAAGTTATTGTTAATGTCATATTTTTATTACAATAATGTTTATATATGTGTCAGTATATGTACATACGTCCAAAGACGTTGTGGTCTATTGGTGTTTGATGTTGTCAACCTCTTATGAGGTACAGGGATCGATCCACCAACAGGGTGTTTTTAATTAATTTTTTTTTAAAAAAAAACACCTATGAAACAAAGTCCCACATCGGTTAAACATAAGGAGGGGTGATGCTAAAGACGCCTATAAATACTCATTTAGAGTTGCCATCATTATAACTTGCAATTGGGTTTCCATAAACCTGCTGTAGGCCCAATAGTTCAATTTTTTTTGAGTTTTAAGCGTTTAAGACTGGTAATATTACGCGGTCAACGCGGATAATACGCGGTCAAAGCGTGTTAACGCGGTCCAGCGCCTAGTGTGACCGATCAGGTCATAATCGCGGCGGTTGGACTCCGAGCAACGCCTAAGCGGCCGCCTAGGCGGCTAGGCGGCCGCGTTTTCGAACAGGGATATATACTAGTAAGAGAGTAATACTACCCAAAAGGCCAAAAGATAGACAAACAGCTAATAATTATGTGGGACTAGTTATTTCATGCCAAAAGCAAACTTTAACATGAAATAAAGAGGACTGTATATGTACATAACTTTACATATAGTGTTTTTCACATTTATGATTGATGAAATACCTCACAACAATAGTATTTATCCTAAACTTAAAAAGATTTAAACCAATACTTTCTAATACTGATGATGACTCATTTATGATTGGTGACATAAAAACGTTTTCATTATAGATGCACATGTGGGGACACGGTTCACAATACAGAAAGGGACCAGAGTCACTTAGAGGAACACAACCAACAGGAATGCTAAGACTACCATGTTTCTGCTGTGCGCCAGGCTGCAAGAACAACATTGACCACCCACGAGCCAAGCCTCTCAAGGACTTTCGAACCCTCCAAACACATTACAAACGCAAACACGGATCTAGACCTTTTGCTTGTCGCAGGTGTGGCAAAGCCTTTGCAGTGAAAGGAGATTGGAGAACGCATGAGAAGAATTGCGGTAAACTTTGGTATTGCTCATGTGGCTCGGATTTTAAACACAAGAGGTCTCTTAAGGACCACGTCAAGGCTTTTGGGAATGGTCATGCTCCTTGTGGGATTGATAGCTTTGGGGGAGATCATGAGGACTACTACGAGGCTGCTTCTGATATCGAGCAACAAGATGATTGCAACAACAATGAGTGTTAATGTTATTTCGTGTGTTCTGTTTTGTTCCCTCATGCATTAAATTTTTATGCATGTGTCGTTTCGTTTTGGCCATGTTATATGTAACATTATGCGCATTTGTCCCACCTAACCTTGGTATGTTGTGTTGCTTTTTTACTAATTTTTCTTAAAATTATTTTAATTCTGGGCCAAAGTCTAATTTATGACACCCACGAAATCTAAGATTGAGTCCATGATGCAAATAGATATTTGGAAATATTTAAATATTTTATCAATTATTTTAAATCTAGATAATAATATTTTAGGGTTTTAGAGATTTATGGTTCTTATATATAGCCATTTATAGTATTCAGTTTAAGATTTGACTAATAAAATTTAGAGTTTTCTCTTTATTTCTTATTTTCAGTAGATCTATAGAGATCTCGACAAATTTAAGAAAACATTGATCTTATGCATTTGAAGACTAAATAAAATCATTGGGTTATCGTGTTCTATCTTTGAACTTATGTAATATTTTATATTTTGTGAATTTGACTAATTTTTCGTGAGAATTCTTCTCCCTTAGTTGTAATAAATTTGATTAATTTTTTATGTTATTGTGTTTTGCTATTGAAGTTGTATGTCAAGTAATTTTGGCAAGATAATATTGTGGAAAAATGAACATATTTACCAAAATTTTTTATTAATATCTCTTCAAATTTACAAAAAAAAGTCACAACTAAAGGAGTACACATGCAAAACACAAAACATACCACAAACAAAACTATTATAGAACATTCATCTACAAAGACAAGTTTAAATTCCATTTGATATGGAAGAAGACTCCGTCAGAAGACTTCCTAAAAGACTACTTTAAAGTCTTCTGAAAGAAGTCTAACTGGAAGTCTTCTAGCGCATTATATTTTAGAAGATTTCCAAGAAGACTTTCCATAAGTCTTCCAAAAGTCTAATCCAGATCTGAAAAACATGTATATCAAACTCAAATCTGAAAAACCTGCATATCATATCAAAAAACGTTCAAATGGCTTAAAAATAGAGAAAACGAGTGGAAAATTAGATAGATATATTTTTATTGAACACACAAAGTACATATCCAAGTGGAAGATGAGAACCATCTGATTAAAAACCTATAACAAAAAGATAGATTAGTGAGAAAAACATGAGCCAAAAATGAAAAATTCATATAAAGTTTAGTGTTTTCAAGTCAAAGAGATTAGAATGGGTTTGGAGTGTTTTAGTTTGGGAAAAAGGTATGAACTTTATGCAACAGGAGGTTACCAAATGAATAAAAATCAGACATAAAAACTTACTAAAACGCTCAGATCTATTATGAAAGGGAGACAAGGGAGAAGACTCCGTCAGAAGACTTCCTGGAAGTCGTCTGGAAGACTTCCTGGAAGTCGTCTGGAAGACTTCTTGGAAGTCGTCAGGAAGACTTCCTAGAAGTCGTCTGGAAGTCTTCTAGCCCAGAAGTCTTCCAGATCTGAAAAACTTGTATTTCTAGATTTGAGAAAACCTGCATATCAAAAAACGTTCAAATGGGTTAAAAACAAAGAACATGAGTGGAAGATTAGATAGATCTACCTTTATAGAACACTCAAAAATACATATCTAAAATTAATAGATCTACCTTTAAAGAAGAGGAAGATGAGAACCATGTGATGAAAAACCTGCATAAACAAGATAAATTAGTGAGAAAGTGTTGCAGGCTGGGATTCAGACTACACGGATGGCTTGACTGAGGTTTGGTTTTGGTTCGGCTTGGACAGATCGGACGGACGGACAGATGGAAGATCGGCTAGACGGCTGCGGTGGAGGAATGGCACGGCCAGTTTATACCTGAAACAAGGATGAACCTTTTTATGAGTTTTATTATTTCTATATGAAGAACATAAAATAAACTATCTAAGAAATGATAAACTGAAGCAAATATGATTCTTATGGATTTTCTTTTAAGATTCAAAACTAAATGATATGCAAAAATGAAAACAATTCAAATAAGAAGGATAGAAAGATGGATGATGGGATCTTTGTTGCTGGACGTGTGTCTCTCTCAACAAGCATCAGTGGATGGAGAATGGACTGAGGATGGAATCCGGCTTGCTTGATATGAATCTCTTCCAAGCTGGATCGATGGATGGAATGGATAGATGGATATAGATTGACTTTCTCAATCAATGGACGAGCAGATGGTCTTGAATCACACAAGGCTCCCTGGACGTGGCTTCTTTAGGACTTAGTGAATCACACACAAAGAACTAGAGAAATAACAACAAAGAATACACAACTTTGTTTAAAAGAAAACGATTTCTTATTACTTTAAAAATGATCAAGGGGTCTTACAATGAACTATGACCTGAGCTTATATAGGCTCGACCTGGTCTCAACTACAACGTTCTAATACTCTAGAAAAGGAAAGAAAATACAAGAAAATAAAGCTGATGGTCTTTGTCTTCAATAGACTAGCCGTTAGGCTGATTTGTAGCTTTGGAAGGTCTGATCTTGTATCTTGATATCTTGGTTTTGTATCCACGAAATAAGGGTCTCTGGTTGCTGAATAAACTCACATTGAACTTGGTATCTTCTGGTTCAAATGGAAAGAGACGTTGGTCCTTAACTCCTCCAAGCAAGAATGAATCCGAAAAACGCAAGTTACCCGAAATGAAGGTCTTCTTATTCCCATGCTTTCTGGTGTATGGTAAAATCATGTAAGGCTCTTCTGGATCGTGGGATGTGTCCTCTGGATGTCTTGGATCGTGTGGAAGTTTCCTTGGTTGAGTAATCTTGGTTTGGAGATTGTTGACCGAATTGATTTTACAATCTTTCCATACTTGGCTTCTTATAACCGGTTCTGGGAAAATGGTTATATCTTCAACTTCACTGGGCCTTTTCTCCTGATTCTTGGCTTGTTGGATCCACAAAAGATCCCTCTTGAGATCCATAATTTATTTTGGCCCGGGCCGCTTCTTGGTTTGGCTTAGTTTCTCTTTTAAGGGCCGATACTCGCACACGGATGGGCTGGGAAACCTCCAACTTGTAAAATTCATAACTTCTTCCTCCGTGAAGCGTTTCTTGTAATTCCACGCTGCAGTGATGAATGGTTGAGCTGGTCTTCTTGTAAAATTGGTTTCATGCCAAAATTCCTTCTGGTGGTTGAGATGCACTTCTTTGAATGACCCTTGGTCGCGGGTAGCTCTATTGAGGCAGTTGTTGCTTATCTGGCTGAGCTTCGGTTCAGGTACGGTTTCTGTGCCCGCAACATTCCCTCCCCCTTGAAAAGGTTTCGACCTCGAAACTGTATAACCTGCACCAAGGTAGAGCAAGTCAGCTTTCATTCTCTTTTGGGAGTCTAAGGTCATACCTTGGTTGGATTTTGATTTAGTGATGCATGGTGCATCTGGTGGTTCTTCTTTGAACAGATAGGATAGGATAATCCCTCTGGTCCGGCCTGGTATGAACTTAGCCTTGGAAATATCTCCAGAATTTTCAGCTTTTGTTCCTGTCATAAACTCAACTTCTTTGGCAAAAGACAAGTGTGTTATGGCAGTCATGGAATTTTCAACATATAAATCGGTTTGATGAGTTCCAATTTCAGTAGATGAAAAATTTTCTTGCTTCTTCTCTAAGTGGGATCTAAGACAAGGATTATGTTCCACATAATTTTCTAAGCACCCTAGTCTTTCTTCAAACTTATCAGGGCATAATAAATCAGTATGCATAATATCCAAATCATTGATTATCGAACAAGGGATAGTTGCACTTACCTGATTTGGAAGCTTGATTGGTGCATCCAATGGCACGGCCTGTCTGTTTGGTGACTGGTCTGGGGGTTCTTCCTGAAGTAAGATGCTACTGGTCGTAGTGCCATCTTTTCCAGAGAGGTGTTTAAGCAAAGATGGCTCCTTTGGTGGTGCCTTGTCATCTCTCTTTAAAATCACCTTCTTTTGCTTCATAGGTCCTTTTCTAAATGATGTACCTGTGTCACACCTTTTGGGACTAGACAAGCATGTCATGGTAGCCTTGGAAGAATCATAAACAGAGCACACTAATTTATTTAAACTATTTTGTACCTCCTCATGTGCTTGGACCGAAACATCTACTAGTTTCAATGGATTTCTAGTGGCTGGTTTAAGTCCTTCTTGTGGGTCTGGTTCAGGGATGATTTCTTATTGTTTTAACCTTGAAACCACGTCCTCCTGGTCCTTATTTAGACCTGCATAATCAGCCTTTGGGCAAGACAAATGCATTATACCAGAAGTAGGAAATTTACATACTAAGTGAGATATAACTTCACTAGTTGAATCCAAGTTAACTTCTAGTGAATTAGAAGTCACTACTAGCCTAGTTGGACAGGTTACAGCAAAGTGGCCTTTCTCATGACACCTATAGCAAATGAATTCTACTGGTTTTGAAGATTTAGAAGACTTACTTGGTTTCTTCTTCTCATGGAACTTAGGCAATGGCTTTGTACTTAGCTCTCGAGTTTTGGCTTGTGGAGTTGGAACTCCTTGCACGCCACTGACCCTTGCTGATGTTGTATGCTAGGTTGCTCCCTTGATGATGAGTGTAGACTCCTTGTGTAGCTTTAGGTCGTGAGCATTTTTGAGCTTAGCCTTTCGATTTGGCCTTTTTGCCAATATCAGCCGCCTTGGTTCAAGATTAGTATAGACCCGTATCTGATTCAACAGCTCATCTCCAGCTCCTTTCACATATTCTTCATACAAGAGTTCTTTCATTTCTTGCCAAGTAGCTTCTGGTTCATCATAGGCAAGTCGCCAATAAGCATCTTGTTCCCACTTTCTAAAGGCATCTTCAGTGAGAGTGTCTTCGGCAATGGCTGTCTTATCCTCTTCATTGACTTGATTAGAATCAAACCAATGTTCCATATCTTTCTCCCAGCACAAGTATGCTTCTGGTCCTTGATGATGACCTGCAAAGATGACGTAACCAGGTTGATCATCATTTCTTCCAGCCTCACTTAAGGCCTCTTCTTCTTCAGCAATGTCTTGTTGAGAGTCTGGCTTTCCTCCATAGTTTTCCTCAGAGTTTCCTACACTGGTTTGTAAGCCAGTTTCGTCTTGGTACTCATCCTCCTGGTCAGAGTAAGGTACTTCACACCAGGGTATGCCTTCAGCATGAGACTCGTCTCCAACTTCTTCTTTAACAGATTGGAAACTTGCTTCTCCTCCATCAACATCTTCATAGACTTCTTCCGTTTTAGAGAAATTTTCCTCATGCTCATTTGCCTCTTCTAAACTGATTTCAGAATCAGCTTCCTCTTGCCATGAGCCTTCCTGGTCAGTTTCAGGATCATCACGTTCTGTCTCTTCTCCTTGGCATTCATCTCCTTTATTGAAACTGATATTTGATTCAGTTTCTCCCTCATACTCTCCTTGGTAGCTGGTATCTCCATGTGAGTAATCAGGTGGCTCTGGTTCAGGATATGCTTCAGCAGGGTCGTCTCCATACTCTGACATAGAGTAGTTATCATCAGAACATGACCCATCACAGCCATCCTCTTCATTGGACCAAGCTTGGTCGGTTTCATCAAGATCGGAGCCTTGGCTTGATTCATAAGAACTCTCTTCCTCAAAGTAATCTGTCATGGCGTCTCCTCTTATTGGTACCTTTCAAAAACAGAGAATAAGAGTATCAAGTCGTGGCTTAACAAAAGAAAAAAAAGAAGAATAAGAAACAAATGAAAAAAATGGAAACTTAGTATATATTTTTTTTTTTTGAAAGTTTTGAAACAAATGGAAAATTAACTCCTAATTTTTTTTTTTTTAACTTTATCAAGCAAATCTCGAAATCTATAAAATAAAACAAGGGAAATAAATATTTATTTTGGTTTTCAATTTAAAAGAAACAAAACAAGAAAAAAAAAGATTTTATGCTTGATGCAAATAAACCGAAAAAGGAAACTGGAGCTAGACAACTTAATGCAAACAAGGGACAGATTTTTTTGAGTTTTCTAATTGAATCAAACAAGATAATGAGCTATCCTTTTCGTGCCTATCTCTGGTTTTAAAATAGCAGTAAGGCTGAGTGATAGATTCAGTAAGGCTACATCGCTTACAAGCTATGGCAGAGGATATATTTCTTGCTGCTAGACATGCTCCCACTGATAAAGCTCCTTGGAAAAGTTTCCAAAGGAAGAGTTTCAGTTTTGGTGATACCTGTAGTTTCCAAATACTTAGTTGACAATCAAGGGGGACTGTAGAAAAGGTGATGTCGCATTGAGATCGTTCTTTGCTGTCCAATATCCAGAGCTTGTTGAGTACTCCCCAGACTTGGTACCTAACTATATTAATCTGTCCGCTGCTCTCAGCTTACTTGGTTTTATCATGAGAATATTCTCTTCTTCCTGAGGGATACATCTTTGAATTGCATCTTTGTTCCAGTCTGAACCATCTTGAAAATGGAGGCTCGAGACTTTGAGATCGATTTGTCTCTCACGTATTAGTTCCATAGGTCATTCCTTCTCAGACATACTTAGCCATGGCTCTGTGCAATAGTTTATCATGAACCATTCCCAACTGCCCATCCCGAGTTACACAAAATGAGGTCTTTCCCAATTAAAATACTCTTCCAGCCGTGTGACTCAACACTTCTGTGGGAGACTTGAAATTGTTTTGGATCATTGCGATATTTTCCGAGGAGGACACGACTGAGAAGGCATGCTGGGTTGTGAATAATTCTCCAAGCTGAGCTTAGCCAAGAAGGTGTCATTGAAACTCTGAAAATCTCGGAAACCCAAGACTCCAAGCGATTTCGGTTGGGTCATTTTTGAGCAAAAGACCCAGGCCATCTTTCTACTTCCGCTTCTTCCATCCCACCACAATCGTGTAACCGCTGAGTGGATTCGCTTACAATAGAGAGACCGGCAGCTTAAAGCATGTCATTCCAGAAGACGAAATAAGCTGTCAGATGCTTTGGAGCATGACCATCTTCCCCGCTGTAGATAATCATTTATTTGACCATCCTTTCGCTTTGATCTTAATTCTAGCTACTATTGAAGTAAACATATCTCTTTTACGTCCTTCAAAATATTCGGGTAAGCCTAAGTGCATCCCGGTTCCGTCTTCCTTTTGAATTTGGAGACCGTCCTTCACACGGTCTTTGGGCGATGTAGGGGCTTTCTGTGAAAAGGTTATAGAAGACTTTTCAGCGTTGATGAACTGTCCAGATGCAGATTCATTCAGAGACAAGATCGATTTCATAGCTGAAGCGTTCCCTTTGTTGGTTTTAAACTTTTAATGAAAAACATTGTGTCATCCGCAAAGAGAAAATGATTGACTCGATGACTCCCTCACGCCACTCAAATTCGAGCCATATTACCGGATTTTTGAGCTATGTTACACAAACCCGAGAGCACTTCACCGCATAGTATAAATATGTATGGTGATAGTGGGTTTTCTTGTCGGACAACCCTACTCGGTTTAACTCTTCCTCTAGGAAAGCCATTTTAATAAGGAAGGTATAGGTAACAGTCAAGACACATTCCATTATCCACATAATCCATCTATGGTGGAATTTGAGTCTCTCAAAAACCAGTTTAATAAACTCCCATTCAAACGTATCATAGGCTTTGCTCATATCTGTCTTAACTCAATTGATCATCTTTTACGTGTTTTAGAGGGTTGAAGGAAGCGTAAAACCTCATGCGTGATTAGAACCTTATCCGAGATTGCTCTTCACGGCACAAAAGCAGACTGAGTTTCGGAAATAATGTTTGGAAGAAGCAAAACCGTAATTATATCAAGTTTTATAAACTTAGAACCGTACATAAATTTAAAAGTATAAGACCCTATTATGAAGAGTGGGGAATCAACAATATATGTTTATTCCTCAACAGTCATGATATTTATACGTTTACAAACTATAGAGGGGAAAATACACACTAGATGTCTGAAAAATTCTGTTAAGGTTTTCAGCTGGCACATTATTTACATGTTAGATACAGGAAGATACAAGTTAGACTTAACTTTTACGCACTTCTAAACGTCAATTAAGCTATACTACAAAATTGATTGACCTAACAAGTAACAACTGCACATATTTGTGAAGTTTTGTGGTGAATTTTAAGCCAAAAAAAAAATATGTGGAAGAGACGCAAGTTTATTCACATGCAGTGTAATATAGACTCAATATAGTTAAATTTGTTGGCAAAAAAGAGAGTTATATTTTTTCAGCAATATAAGAGAATAAAACAAAGGGAACATAAATCTTAATTATAAAAGGAATTACAGGTTTGAGAAATTAGTCAAAAGGGTTAGCTTTTAAACAAAATTTGGGCACGTATCCATCTTGTTTCAGTGCCCATAAAACACTAACCCTTGAGGACTTGATTAACCGCCGTCTACAAATTCATCATCTTCGCCGTCAAAAGTGATAAAAATTCTAAAGCCTCTGCTAATCAAGAAGACTCCAGCCGATTCTAAACTACTTGGTAAACAAGAAAATAATATCTATCATTCAGAACCATACCTTGCCTCGCAAGAGAGACAGAAAATAACCTTTTATTCATTCCACATTGTGAAGACACCTCCTGGATTTGACCCCTGACCATGCTCTCCATTAGTCCATCGTTCACACCCTGTGGCTCCACCTAAAGGAGGCATATCGTAATCAACTTTAACCGTGGGAAACTCTTCCTCGGCCGATGTTCCTACTGTGGAGGTTGACCCAATACCAATCCCGTTGTTTCCATAAACCGCTGGAGTGTTGTTATTATCAGAGACAAATCCGTGAAGCAAACCAGGATTGCTCTGAAGATAAGCATTGTAGAGTTGCGAGTTGTGACTAGAAGACTGCAAGTAATTGTTGGTTTGTTGTTGGTGAAGATGAAGCTGCGTCTGGATGTAACTGTAGGAATCATGAACGTTAGTATTATACTGTGAGACATCGTTGTTGTTCTGTAGGGTAAGTAGAGGCTGGTGATGAAGATGCTCAAAAGGTTGTTGAATGCTTAGTGGGTAAGGTTGAAGCTGAAGCCCAGAGCTAGAGCCGCTCGCTGCACCATACTGATGGAAATTTGAGCTGAGGGCTATCATTTCCTCACGTTTTCTTGATGATTCTAGAGCTTGAGCTTCTTTCAGCCGTTTAGCTGCACCACCTCCTATAGGAAGTGTGTTGCTCTCTAGGATAGCTTTTACATCGTAGCGGTTAATCTCAAAATTCGTAACCGCGTTTAGACCTCGAAACTTTATTGCAGCTATGTCGTATGCTTCTGCTGCTTCTTCCTCTGTGGCTGACCAAGGCAAATGAGAATATAAGCATGACAATCTATTTACGTGAGTAGTTTATTCACATCTTCGATAAAATATACTTATTATAGAAATCAATTATCTTTTTGCAATATTAAACTTATCTCTAGGTCTACTGATCGCCAAACAATTTGAGTTGTATAGTGCGGTTCATAGGCTAAAGTATAATTTCCTCAATAGTTTTAGAAGGTGTTGTAAACAGATAAGTACTGAAATAAGAGTTTTAAATAAATATTTTTATATTAATATGAATATATATATATACAATATAGGATAAAACAGAATGTACTTACTGAAAGTTCCCAAGTAGAGATCTTTGTTTCCAGCAACTCGGCCAATCCTTGCTTGCCATCTTCCATGTTGATGATGCCTTGTTACTCCTCGATACATCGATGCACCACGCGAGAATCCGCTACTTTTCCTAAAATGATTAAGAAGTTCTTTGATTAGAAAACTACCATACTAATATACTATATATCTATGCAACGAATACGTTCAAATCTAATGAAAAAGGGTTAAGACAACCTTCTAATAGCAGCCACAAACTCTTGTCTCGTCATATTTTTCATCTCCTCAACTTCCTTCTCATAGTTAGTAATCTAAAATATGTGAAAACGTAGGAAATTATAACGATATTATCAATCATTACTACCGTTTAGAAGCTTTGAAATATATAACCATGACAATTTGAAATAACTTACCGGAAAGTTGGTAGTAGTAGAGGGGCCCCAATATTTGAGTGCAGCTAAATCATATGCTCTTGCTGCTTTCTCTTCTTTGTCATACCCACCTGAATGTAATTATACCTCTATTAAAAAAATTCTTAAATTCTTAAATCAAAGTATATATAATGGAGACCAATAAAACAATATTAATGTATACTCACCTAAGTAGACTGTAGAGATTTCGAAGAAGTCCAAGATTCAAGCATCAAAACCATAAGAATGATGAGGAACATAATTAAATAGCGTATCTATAGTCCAAATTAAATATTTTTGCAGAGATGGGACCAAAAGAGGAAACGAATTAAGCAATTAAGAAATTAATAAAATACATGACTACACTTACCTTGTCTTCCTTTCCTTGATTGTCCTTCTCTTCTACAACTATTATCCCAAAGATGAGCTTCATATCTACCGGTCCATCTATGTCTATAATACCAAGAATAAAAATAAAATATTTATATACATTTCGTTACTAAACTTTAAGATAAAAAGTAAACAATACTTTAAGACTTGATATCATTAAGACCTTGTAACACCACGATAGATAGAGGTTCGTTGTCCAAAAGTTTCCACGGGCCGTCTCGGTGCAGCTTCAACGGTGGTTCCTCCACTTATGTTAGTAGTGCTACTACTATTATCCGCGCTGGTCTCACCAGGCGAGGCTTTAACGGCCGCCGCTGCAGCAGCGGCGTCTCCGGCACTTCCCATTGAAAGGGTGAGAGATTGCAAATTGTGGGCACTCTCTTGAAGCTCATAGTTATTAGGAGTGTTAGAGGCACAAGTGACAACCGTAGGTAACAGACTATTTGTTTGGAAGTAGTAATCTGAGTCATTGGTTTGATGAATGTCGTTGTACGGTACGAGGTCGGCTTGATGATTGTCCGACTTGCTAACTCCTAAGAAATCAGCCACTTTTGGAATCTCTCCTCCTTCTCCGCCTCCACCGTGTGGATTGATCATATTCCATTCTGAGAAAGCATACAATGCTTTTGTGAAAGCAATTAAAAACAAGAATCTGAAAAACGCATGATATAAACATTTCCGTTTTTAAACATGTGCTAGTACATTCGACTAGATTGCGATTTAAAAATAGTTACTATATTGTTAATGAGTGTAGAATTTGGACCCTCGTAACAGATATATGATAAATGAAACGATTTCAAATATACATGAACATATGTACGTGTGGGCGCATATACCTTGGTTTTCAAAAGGGTTGTCCATATTGTCGTTGACCAAGCCGAGATTGAATTGAGAGGTTTGTGAGGAGTGGATGAGAGGAGGCAAAGAAGAATGGGTTGGTGATAGAGGAAAGGCAAGCCAGTTGTTAGAATTCATTATATTTCCTTCCTATGAAAATCAAATCTTAAATCACTTTGATAAAATCTGGAATAAGGGGACATAAATTGATTAGAGACGTATCATAAGATAAAGAGAGAGAGAGAGATTTAAGCTACTTTAGTGAATAGAAATGTTATGATGAAGAGAGTTACCTATCAAGGATAGACGGGAAGAGATCTTGTTTTGCTCTCTATGTAAGGCTGCAACACAGTCGCAAACTTGTACTTTCTCTCTCTAAACACACACTCTCTATCTCTATCCCTATCTCTATCTCTCCGATAACTTGAGGGGTTTAAACAAAGTAGACGAAGATATTTGTAAAACTCTTAAAAATAGAAGGAGTACTTTTTCGGAAGCTAAACAGGTTTTGAAGTTAAACCTATTACATTAAATGCTCGCTTTAAATTGTTTTCGAAACCTCAACAAAGGATTGCCGCAATTTTATTATCAACCATTAAAATTATGCAAGAATAAGTGTAAATATATAATATAGAGTTTTTATCTGATTGTTATGCACAGCCACATTATATATCAAAATAATAACTTACTCATAAATATATATATATCTTTTTTTTTTTTGAACGAATCTCATAAGTATATATATCTTAGATAGAAATATACTCCCTCCATTTTTTATTATAAGTCGTTTTAGAGAAACCTTTTTGTTCCAAATTATATGTCATTTTCGGTTTTCCAATGTAAAATTTATTAATAATTAATGTTGTATGACCAATGGTAATATATCTTCTATTTTTTTATTAGTTAAATTGTGGTTAGGTAAATAATTAATGATGTTTTTGTTTAGAAAATATAAGAAATTAATGGTTTTCTTAATGTATGTGTATAGCTGTAAAACGACTTATATTAAAAACGGAGGGAGTAGTAGATATATATTAAATAGACAACCACATGTTATCATATCACAATAATAGAATGAAATGAGACGATAGAAAAGTGACTAAATTAATACGAATGTTACACTTCACATGTTTGATCATGTATCTGGGATATGATACTGCGATAGATTTGGGACACGAGTGTCGCGAATAAGACAAATCTACGCTTCCAAGTGGAAAAAATCCAAACCCTAAAAGCAAACAAAATCAAAATCACTTAATATTTTAAAACCAAAAATTTACCCCACTTGGATTATCGGAACTCACGTTCCTCGTTTGTCGCGATTAATGACTCCCCAAAGCCCAGCATTCCCACACTCTGCGAATCATCTCCCACTCTCTTACCATTGACCATTCTCTCTCACTGCATACACATGTACTTACATATCCTTAAACATGTGTAAGCACAGGGCTACGTATTCGTATACGTTTACGTGTACATACATGCAATCACATTGAAATGACTCAAAGGTAATATACATACAATTGGATCGACCCTTTTAAACTATGCTATTATATTTGTAGATCCCCGAGTTTGCTATTCTGCATGTGTTCAAGGACATACAATGATACAATATTATATAAAGCACATAATTTAATAATACTTACTAAGAATATTTGGAAAGAGTGAAAGTCACTCTTCGTTGACGTTCATAATAATTTGAATATATGTAAGATGAAAATAATTCAAATAGCTTAGTACTAGTATTTAGAAGAGTAAAACTATTTTATTTATTTAGTTTTCACCTGTAAAAAGGATATTAGAAAATGAAAAAGAATTGGGGTGGGATTTTGTTTTGGTCTTCCCGAGTTTAAATCTGTTGACTGATTGATTGGACTTCGCACCCGTCAAAGAGAGATATTGTCTAGTATTTTAAGATTAAATAAAAATAACATAAAATTAAAATAACTAATTGTCGTATGCACACTAGAAGCTTGTATTGTGCTACTAGGACTCTACTATTTAGTAGCATGCCTTTGTGTCATCCATAACATAGTTCCTATTATTGTATGTGTAATTGATAAATTATAGTTTAATTTTTTTTTTCACTAGTTAAAATTTTATTGAGGTTTCAAACATACAAACGTAAAAAGAAAGGTCCACCAGCAACAAACCCACATCATAAACTAAAAAACAGAGGCCCAACATTAGTTTACCCTAACACACGGATCACAAACAAACGGTACCACCGATACTATAAAACGTGTTAAAATAAACATGAAAAGAGAGACACGTGTTGTTACAATCCTCCACCATCTTCACCGACAGAAAGTCATCACCGATCCAACCCAAACTGCTAACCACCAGAATCCTCCGGGAAACAAGACCACAGCCAACGAAGCCTTCCAACGACTATATTGGAAGTTTGGGACTCCATCAGCTACACCGTCTACGCTTGTGCTCGTCCATCGGAGAGTATCAATCACCGAGATCTCATCCAAAGCCAAGCCACCAAACACGAAGACACCCACACACGAGAAAGAAAACTCTTGCGTACACCTACAAACGATTGGATACGATAGCCGGCGACCAACACCGAAGAAGACGACACGGCCCCAGAGTCAAAAGCCAGTCATCCACCATAAGAAGGTGCGATACTGGAATGAACCCGGACATGCAAACTCAACAGAGCCAACGATGCCGGAAAGAGATCAACAGAGACACGGACAAACAAACTTACAAGATGAAACACAAAGCAAAAAAAAAAAAGAGGATGGTAACCGGCGGCAAAGCCACCGGCCACCGTGAGTCAACTGTTTTCTGAAACCTTTTTCTAGTGAGAAGTTGGAGCTCGTCTCTCTCTCACTACAAAATTAGAATATATCTCATTAAATTATAGTTTAATTTTATTTTAATACGTGTAATTAACAGGTTTTAGTATAATTTTATTAAGGCTCCAGATGTTTTAATCGGCTTCGCACCGTAGCGCAGTTAATAATAGCAAATTTTTTTACATATACCATATATTTATACATTTTTATAACTATTAAAACCGTACCGCAATTGTACTGCTTGTCCCGTACCGCTCAATCCGTTATTACCATTCAGAACCTTTTTTAACATAAGAGAGAATTAGTCAATATTTAACACTAAACAGTAGGGATGTGCGTTTTACGTGATACCCGAATCCGATTCGAACCCGAATGGATATCCAAAGATAACCGAACATGTGTATACTTAACCATATATTTCTAGTTTACCTCTTTTATTTTATTCTAAATATTTATATTGATGCTGTACATTGCTAAATTTATACTCCCTCTGTTTCATATTAAGTGTCATTGTAGAGAATTTTTTCGTTACAAAATAAGTGTCGTTTTCGACTTTCAATGCAAAATTTATTAGTTTTATTCAATAATTTATTTTTCTATTGGTTGAAATATTGTTCGGTGTATTGGTAATTGTGTTTTTATATTGGAAATGTACAAAATTAATTGTTTCCTTAATCCGTGTACACAAACACAAAATGACACTTAAAATGTAGACAAAATAATTTTCTATTCACTTAAAATGCATGTTATGATTCTTTTTCATGCATTACCAAAAATTACATTCAAATTCTCAAAACAAAAAAATAAATTAGTGTTTTTATATTTTCAAAAAAAAAATTCCAAACTATTAACGTTCAATCTATTATAAGAAACTTGAGTAATAAAAAATTGTTTTTTTCAAAATCTAAATATCTAAATCCGATCCAAAATAATGGAACCCGAACTAAAAATACTCGAATCCAACCCGATATCTAAAAATATCTGATTGAAGTCTATACTTCTATACCTAAGTACCCAGAAATCTAAAATCCCCAACCCAAACATGTATTAGAACACCCAAACCTACTGATCAGTATATTCCATTCCATTTGACAAGAAAAGAAAACGATTTCCCATGTGAAGACCACTTTAGTTTATTTAAAAAAAAACCACTATAGTATTCGTTTGTACTAATTTTAGTTTTCCTGCTCTACTTCATACTTCATCAATACTATTAAAAGTGAAAGAATTTTAATAAATCTACTTTAAAAAATTGTTTAGACCTTTTCATTAACTAATAATATTTTGGTCTTACTTTGATTTAGACCAACAATATATTATCTTAAATTTCTCAAACAATTATTTAGTCAAAGTTTTTATTTATTGGACTCATATCTTTTTGTAAACGAAAAGATTATACTGTATATATAGGACCACATAAATTTGGTTCACGAAAATATAATATCACGTACACTTTATTATACTCTTCTCTAAATATGTCTCATTAACTTCATAATTAAGATAAGTTTAAAAATTATATATTATGTTAATTTTATTTTATTGATAAATAACAATTTAGTATTTAAGATAAGTTTAAAATTATCAAAAACCCAACAAATCTTTTTTTTAATGCTCAACAAAAAACCTACTAATCTATAGTATTAAATTAGCCAAAAACCTCGCATATAAATCTTAAGTTTCACCAACTGAACAAATGTAACTTTTATAAAATGCACTAAAATATAGTGAAATGTTAGATTTGAGCATTTAGATCTTCGGGTCAAATATAAATTTGTTTCTTTCAGGTCCAAGTTCTTTGGGTGTTGGACATTTATATCCAACTAGGTATTTAAATTATTATTTTTTTGTTCAGATCGGTTCTTTTTAGTTCCAGGTCAGTTTGAGTCAATAATTCAAGTATCTGTAAAATTTACTATGTAATTTGGCTACGTAATGAGTCTAGCTCGGTTTGAGTATTTAGGACAAAAACATCTAAAGAATCCGAAAAGCCAAAAAAATCAAAACACGAAAATATCCAAAATCAAACAAATATTAGAAATAACTAAATATCTAAAAGACCAAAATCTTACCCGAGAACCAAAAATATCTAATATTTTAAATCTATTTTTAAATATTGAAATTTTACCCAAAACTTGAAACTATAACAGAAAACGCGAATCCAAATTTTACAATAATATTTTTATACTGAAAACATATATGAATTACTCAAATATACATAATATGAACAAAACATTCTGAGTACTTTGGGTACGTGGAATCCAACAGAGACTCGCAAGTCCAAAACAATCTAATAGGTACTTTTTCCTAATCCCGAACCTCAACTTGTATTTTGTATTTGTTTGGTTCGTTTATCATAATTGGGTAAAATTTTCATACTTAAGAAAGAGTTACATAAGAGCGTATATAAAAAATCTCGAATAAACTTATTCATAAGTTATATAATTTTAAATAAATTTTTGTATTTGATATAATACGACTTTATAACATAATAATACACAATATATTCAAAATACTATCTCATACCCAACTTCGTATATAACCCATAAAACCCGCGCTTTCGAAGCGCGGATCAAAATCTAGTAAGATAATTAAATTATTACATTTATGCATACATAAATTAATACATACCCCATTTAAATAGTATCAACACCAAAATAAAGGTCTAAATTAATACTTCCTCCGTTTCATAACAGATGATGTTTTATAAATTTTTTGTTGTTTCAAAATAGATGATGTTTTAATATTTTTATGTTATTTTTAATTTTATTGAAAACTGTGTAACCAATTAGATATTGTAGTCATTTATGTAATTGGCTGGATGATTTTTAAATTATATTTTTTAAACCATTTTTTAGAGAAAAATAAATTTATTAATCTTTGTACACTAAGAAATAATATCATGTATTTTGAAACGGAGAGAGTACATACAAATATATATATATACCAAATAAACAATGTAACTTAACATAAGCTCTGTTGGTTGTAGATTTAGTTTTCTATTCACACAAATACAGTATTTTATCAAACAGGTCTAAAGGTCTGCTCCATAGATTTTCTGTTGTTCTCATTTCTAAGATTGACGCTATACAATAAATTTATATAAATTAATAATATTGTAATTTTTTATTTTACCAATTTGTTAAATTATTAAATTATAAAAATTTCCTTTTAAAATTATACATATTTAAATGTAATAATGTTTAAGTTGCTGACAAAAAAAATGCATATATATTAAAGTATGTTTTATGTAAAAATATGAATATTATTTGATTTTACGGTATATGTATTGATTATATTTAATGAATAAAGATTTTCTATCGCTCTTATTCGATTATTTGGTCTATACAGTAAATGTTAATGCATTTTAAGTATAAAATAAAAAAAAAAATTATTTAGAAAAATTAAGAAAAGCTAATAATAAAGTTCAATATGAATAAAAAAAATTACAATATTGATTATATTTATATAAAATTTATTTTCATTATTCTTAATTTATATTTATATTGGGATCATATAATTTATATAAGGTTTTCAAAAATTTGTTATTTTATTATTTTATCAAATTGAATCATATTTTACACTAATCCAATTCCTTTTTTCTTATCTAAAAGTTATATTATTCTATATGTTTATCAAAGACAATAACATAAAGTTGATACGATTCATTTCATCAAGAAGCCAAACCAAGCTCTTGAGAAACAATCTAATCTAATTTGTTAGAAAAAAATGATTTGAAGTATACGACTACAATCAAAATAACTGATGAAATCAGAACAAAATTTGGTTAAATACACTATCAATACATTGATATCAGAATAATCTTGTTATACGCGTTTTAAACAATTGAAATGCATTCCAACGTTACAATGGGTTGTAGTCACATTCATTGCCTATACTAATCCTGTTTAGAACCCTTGAAATTTATTAATTATAACTAGATAATAACATGGACGCACGCGCGAGGTGAGTTTTTTATACTTATGTTTGTTCATTAAATAATTTTAACATTTGCAAAATTATATTTTTTTATCGATTATAAAATGACGAATACAAATGTTGGTCTCTTAAATGTATAATCATTGTTGAATAATTAACATATTACAGCTCATTTTATTTATTTTAAAACTTCATATACAGACAAAAAAATTAAGTTTTGCGGCTGACACAAATCATTAAACAAGATAGGAAATTGTAAAATAACGAAAGGAGATTAGGTTTTATTTTCTCAATTTGTTTACTATTGACTCTCCATAAGTAATTTCATTTTGTAACTCTATAAAATTGTGCTTTCGCTCTCGTTTTTGTTTCAATGATATGAATTTTGTTATTATTTTTTAACTTCTTATGTAAATTCTGTGAATTACTTAAGTCTAAATTTAAAAATACGGACATCTGTAAAAATTTGTTCCACTCCAGATACATATCTAAAAATCAAACTTTTGAAGAAATCACCGGCAAACTATATTCACAGGTTAGTATTCAAATCTAATATATCAAGTTGTTATGGAATATATGCAAACTCGAAATATAAATATTTGTCTAGTATATATTAACCAGTTCGGTCTAAAAATCATTTAATTTTGAAACAGCAAAATAAATTACTTTTTTTATTAACCTACTCTTTTGAGGTTAGTTATTTAAGAATATACCAATAAAAAATATAAAGTACTTTTCCATTCCATTATATGTAAACTAAGAAATTTTTGATTTATTAAATTATAAACTAAATAACTTATAATAAATAGTTCAAATATCTTATTCTTACTATTACAATAGCTAGATATGGTATTAGGAAGAAACAAATATTAAATGGAGGATCAAATCTATCATTCTTCGAACATACTCAAAAGGAGATGATTGGAATCTTGTCATGATATTCACTAAAAGCTCTCTAAGAATAAAAATCAAGACTGAATTATTTAATCTGAATGAAATAATATATATAAATATATATATATATATAGCGCTTACAATATTAAAAAGTCACATCAATTTGAAAAAGTATATTTCTAGGATTGTGAGGATCAAATAACATATCAGAAATCACATATTCAAAAAATAATTTGTATACATAAAATTATACGCATTAGAGTAATCACATAAATCAAAACCAATATATTTTGAGGGTTATTTATTTAATGCCATGTTTTTGGTAAATAAATAAAAATAATCATTTTATTTACTTTATATGGTATATAATTAAACTTTAGTGATATTGACACATATATATATATAGTATATTTTAATAAAAATATTTATTATTATAACAAAAATTAAACCGTTAATAGCAAAAAAAAATTAATATGAGATTTTCAATACAAATTTCAGAATTAAAATAGTAAGATCTCAATAATTTTTCAATGCAAATTTTAAAATTAACATATTTTATATTTTTATAGTATATAATTTAAATAATTAATATATGTATGTGAATATTTATTAATGAGATTTCATATTAATACGATTTATGATCATTTTTATTCTTCTTGACAAAAAAAGTTAAACCATTGATCACAAAATATTCAATGTGAGACATATACCATTTTTAGTAATTTATAGTCGTTTAAAAAAATATAAAATATAAAATATAAGAAAAAAAAATATTTTTTATTATATGCTTAATGTGAATATTTAATTTCTTTTAATAATATAAAATTAATTAAAAAGAGAGAGAATACAAAAATTGTTATCAAATATATATTATTTATAATCATTAATTGTCATATATATGTTAATCATATGAGGTAATTTTATAGTTTTTATTTAAGAAAATAATTGAGAATATTTTTTTGTACACTACTAATTAATTTAACAGTTAGTTTAATAAAGATATAATATATATTTATGTGAACTAACTTATTTTTTTTAAGAATTCTAAAAAATCATCGTATTGATAACACTTGGCTACAAAAACATGTTGTAATGTTCCAGAATTAATATACATGAAATGTTTATTAATTTATAGATTTTTTTATTGTATGTAAATCATTCGCTCTTTTCTACGTTTATTAAAATTGAAGTTTAACCAAAAGTGTCATTTTTGGCAAAACTATAACGAAGTTAATAATATAACAAAAATTGTGAGAAAAAGATGGATTTCCTTTTTCGCTTTCTTCCAAACTGAACTCACTCAGACTGCAGCGTCTCAGATAATCAATGCTCCCAGAAACTAAAGAATAATAATCAAATAAAGAAAATAATGTGTCAGTTATCAACTGATCATATGATTGTCTATGTAAGGAAACAGTGATCTGATGCATACATTTTAGAAGATTTAAGTAAAATAATGGACAAACAAAAAGGAATCACATGTTGCGTCAATGCTCTTCGAACTTTATATTTGAAATTTTGAGAAGTGAAATATTATACTTGAAATTTTACTTTTCAAAATTTCAAATTTATAATTCTTAAATACTTTTCCGTTTATCGTATTAATCCTTTATATCTCATAAAAATTTCAATTTCTTATAAACTTATTTTTTACACATAAAATTAAATAAAATTTTATAATAAGATTTAAAGTATTTTAAAACAAAATTTAGACAACAACAATACAAAAAAACTTAACAACAAAAAAAGCTTCTAGAAATTACATGAAGATATAAATATTACACAATAAATATTACAACAACACTAATAATCATTTAAATTTGATCTGGAACCTCCAAAATCTCCAAAATATTGTCTAAACAAATTTTGTGTAACCGAAAATGGTTGTTGTTGTTGTTGTCTTGATGTCTTTTTCGTATCATTATTTCTTATTCAGATCGAATGTATTCACGAGTATTAATATCATCGATTGAAATTAAGTCTTTTAGAAATCTTTATTTTCCTCTTTTACTTTCTTGTTCAGATCTAATGTATTTACAAGTTTAAGACCACCTGATTTCAAAATTTTTTAGTTTGTAAGATACAAATTGAAAATATAGAGAGTCATTTTTTTTAGTTTGAAATGTACTAGTTGATCATATATGCAATACGAAAATAATTTTACTGAATAATACAGTATTTTGCTTGAAGTTTAATATTAACCATGTTATTTCTATTTAAAATTTATGTTTTAATATAACATTTAATTAATTAATATTATTGTAATATTTTTAAATATGTGCTTAATTATTTACAAAAGTTTTATGAATTTAAATTGATTATAAAAAATATAAAGACTATAGTATAAAATACAAATAATTTTGAAGTTAAGTTTGAAGTTTTGTTTTTGGAGAAAAACACTTTTAAACTTCAAATTTAGTGTTGTGGAAATTTATTAATAGAATATCTTTTCGAAGATGTTCTTATCTTTGAACGTTTACTTCTAAATTTAATTATTGTAAAGTACTTACCAAACTAAGTTCGTCTTTAAGTTAACTAGTGGCTGGTCCGCCCTACGGGCGGTGGAGTTTACACTAAAATAATTTTATATTAAAATATGTTTTTTATTGATCGAAGAAATATTTTAATTTTATTAATCAAAAAGTACTTTTATTTTATATTTGTTTTTGGAAATTTACTTTAAATTATATTAATAAATATAATATGTTTTTTAAATCAAATTGTATTAATTTTTTTCTGGTTTTGAGTTGAAAAGACCACTAACCTATTTGTGTTAGTGAACTTAAAATTATGAAATTAAACATAAAGTTTTATATTTAGTGCTTTTAAATCTTTGAAATAATTCTACATCAATAAAATCTAAAGCTAAAGCTGTAAAATTTACAACTTAATTTTTAAAGAAAAAAAATCCAAATCTACGTCCCTACCAATCAATCCCTTATATTTTCATATCTATCCGATACTCCTTTGTTTCGGCTAATTAGAACTTTTTGTTTTCCTATTTTTAATATTGGGAAACCATTTATATAAGTTATTTTGATACATGTTTTCTATATTTAAAATCTTAACTAATGTAGTATTTTTATAATTGATAATTTTGTTTGAGCAAAATTTTTCATATAAATATGTTTTGAAGGGTTTTGCAAATTTTTGTAACCATATTAACAATAACGGTTACAATATGAGATGATACTTATTTATTATAAATATTTATTTTTCTAGTTGTTGAAATTTATTTAACCAAGCATTATTTTATTTTTTAAGAAATATGTCATATAACAGAAAAGGAAAGGAAAATGACAATACAAATTATTAAATACGTACATGAATTTGTTTCATTTATACGTAAAAATATTTATGTTATGAAATTGTTCATATTTAACCATGCACTTGCATGAAGTGTTATATTTTGTTAACTTTTTTGAATAAAATGTTAAATATTTTCTTCATTTCTACGTAATAGTATTTTCATTTGTACGTAAAAGTATTTATGTTATGAAAGTTGCATGAAGTGTTATATTTTCTTAATTTTTAGCATGACATTGTTATATGCTTGAATTTGTGTGAAGTGTGAACTTATATACACAATAATTTAGACTCTCTGTAATATTAAAACATATACGGTAGCTCCGCATCCATATGGACAACAAACGGCGACTGCTTTCGTGCATTGCGTGCAAGGTTATCTGCCCTCGGATTTTGTGTTTGTGGTATATGAATGAGCTCTGAGTTATTGAAACTTCTCTTCAAGGCCTTTATGTCTTCTTCCAAATAACTTGCAAATGCTGGGCATTCTTCTGGTTCTGAAACCATATTCACCAACTGAGACAATATGTTGCCAAAGTAATATTAAATTGTTGTAGATTCTTCATGTACCAATGGCCCATATAAGAGCCTCTATCTCCGAATGGAGAGGCGACTGACTCGCTCTTGTATTTTTCGCTCCCATAAGACTATCAAAACCTTCTAGTGTGCTATACCACCCTTGTCCCGAAAATGCATTCTGATTTTTCCATGATCCATCCGTAAAATACTATGGCCCATAAGCACTTTTTATCTATAAAAATAGTTTAGGTTGGACTATTACATTTATTTAACTTCCTATTTTTTTATCCTACAACTAATTTATTCATTATTAAATATATATCATATCTAACCTATTATTTTAATATTTTCAAAATATGATATCTAAAAAATATATTCTTAAGTATCTTCTTAAGACTGCATTTAAAAAAATATAAACATACATTTCTTTTTAATATTTAATTTTAAATAATAAATTTCATAATTTATATTAACTATTTTAAATATTAATAAATTTTTGATTTATAGAATAAGAAATAAAATTACTATAATACTTATGTCTACATATTTTGTATTCATAATTAAATTGATGCACCAATTAATAAATAGAAAGTAACTTAATTAATTTATTTAATATTTTATAAATTATAAAATTAAAGAATAACATATTTTCATGAATTTTACAACATAAATCAACTTATTAAAACAAAATATTAAAGTAAGATATATAAACTAAGAAATCATTTCAGATTTTAATATACATAATTAAATTATAATATTAAAAATAATTTAATATAATAATTAAATTAGAATATTAAATCATTTAAAATAATTTAATATATTTACATATAGTTAATTTTTATAATAATAAAATAAATTTTACCCAATATAACAAATAAAAAATAAATTTGTACTATAATTTAAAGCTTTAAAATATAAGGAAAATTAATTTTCGGTGGGTTATGTAAATGAAATATCTTATTTTCATAAAATTTTATGCATGTAAATTTTTAACTATCTATACTTTAAAAACAGATGTTTAATAAAAAATACATATGCATAAAATTTCATATGGTGTGTTCTTCATTCTGTTCTTGATGAAAATATACAAAAAGGCTTTGTTAATTTCCATGACTTTCTAGTTTTTTTTGTATTTCTATAATATAAGCATACAAAGGTTTTCTATGTTTGTTTCATTTTAATTTAATTATATTAATGTTCTTCATTACTTTCTATTTTCCTGAAGCATGTTTTCTGTTGATATTAATGTTTGGTATTCTTTAATTGTGGGCTTTGCTGGTGTAAAATGCTTTGAATTTTAATTTGTTGATAGAGTCCTACCTGGATAGCTTTAAGACTCAGAATATATTCATTTTAGTATAGTATATAGATAAAGCAAAAGGCGATAACAACAAAAACAAAAGTAAAAGGCGATAGTAGGAATCAAACAAAAGACGAGAAGAAAGTGAAAATGTTTATGTTAAATAAACTGAGTGATTAGAAAAAGAACAACTCGATATACTAGAAATAAACATACAAGTTATATAATTATTACATATCAAAGCGTAGGGCGCATAACCAAAATCATAACCGAATCAGGACCAAAAAAAAAACAAATCCGTTATCCAATCCAAAATGCAAAAATTGCCGAACAAATCTTGTAAAATAATATAAGGCGGTATTAGTGGGAATTGGATTTATTGAGTTTTAAATTTTTTAAGTCTATTGTTATTTGTTTATAGATTCTCACATCCTCATTAATAGCTAGTGTTATTAGTTTGATGATTCTATACAAAATCATTTATTCAAAAAAATGTAGATTTTAATGATTTTACAAATCTATTAAAGTAAGCGTTACTGGGAAATGAATTCTTAACATTTTATCTCACAAAACAAGGATTTGAGAATACTACATATTTCCCTTGAATTTTTAGAATTATTACATTATTTTATTTTCATAGATTTTTACAATATACAAAATTCTCTACAACTCTTTCCAAATTTAACAAATTTTTTAACTTTTATAGTCAACAAATCTATAGAAATCTAAGTCTCACTAAAACATATCCAAATGCAAAAAAACAATTAACGAACCCTAACGATAACCTAAATTCTAAAATTAATTGTCAATAAAAATATGTAAAACATATATGAAATACTCCAAATCATCAATTTAGTTTTTATTTTGGTAGGATACATAAAAATAAATATTAAAACTTAAATAAATACTTTAAATATCAATTACCTATAAATAAGTACTCATTATTTGCTCTTTAAAATAACAAGTTTATTCCATCTATAAAGTAACACATATCATTTAGAAACTATATTTATTTCATGTTTAATTTAACACTTTATTGTTATTTTGTTAATTTGATGTGTTTTAGATTTTTTTTATTCAGTTTAAATGTTTTTTATTTTGCTTTTAAATTTGTCTTTTATTTCGGATATATCTGAACCGAACCTATATAATTTGAATTTGAACAATATAAAAATATTTTATAGTTTTTAGGATGTCTTACAAATATGAATCCAATGTGTTATTATTCAAATTTGATAGTACTTTAAAAGTATTAGAATGGAATTTAGGAGAATAAATTCAAACCTCAAAATACTAATTCAAATCCAAACAGGTACCTGAATGGCCAGTTATATTAAAGGAATTTTAAAAGAAATTGTTCAGGTTTTACTGGAAAAATACTAAAGAAACATATAAACTTACATATTAGGAAGAATCTAAGGAGTTGAAATGTGTCGAGAAGCGTGAAAACGGGTGCAATTTGCTGACTTTGGTCACCGGCCACCACCGGTGTTGTTATGAAATTTTCTTATTATTCGCGACTTTCCAGTTTTTGCCCTATTCTTAATTACGATCTATCCACCGTCACGTGTCAATTTATTTGATCAAATATACGTCGATTATACTTCCAAATTCCAGTCAGTCACATTACGACATTGAGGGGATGATTGATACGGACTATAGCTTTATATTTTTTTGCGATAGAATTTAATTTGTAGATTTATTGGTTGTAACTTTTATTGCTGTAATTTTCTAAAGCACAAATTTTTTGCTCTGAAAATAAAATTATTTACAGCCATGTTTTGATTTTGCAGAGATTTTTTTGCTGTGAGTTTTTTAAGAAAATAAAAACTCGATTGGTTGACATATATAATTTTAGACTAAATTTTGGTTGTTCAGAACATGCATAAACAAGAATACAAACCCAATTCACTATTTTGTCTTACGTAGAGACATATACTCAACTACATGCTCATTTTCTAGGTTTACGAAACCATTTGAACCAGGAATTGAAATCTTAAATCTTCAATATAATCACTATGTGGTAACATCTGCCAAAATCAGAATATCGAAGTATCGAACTTAAAACGGATCTCATTATGCTGAAAAATTATTCTTTCCACAGTTACGTATGAATAATCATTTGAGATAAGACTTATTTTCTTTAAACATCAAATTTTACTTAGACCTGGTAAATACGTTGAACCATTCCTACCGAGACAATATTACATGCAATATGTTGAACGCATGCATGCATCGTACATATGCATCAAAGGATGTGCAAAACCTTGTATATGAGTTTAAGTGGATGTTAGAATAATATATATTGAATCACTGTCAACGTCAAGTACATATGAACATATGATTGTGAAGTATACACATTTTTGCTTTCAAAGATTTTAATTTATCAGTATTGTGGCGGGTTAGCTTCTTCATCCTTTCCAAATAAGAGCTTCTCTGATGTCCTGGCTCTGGTGGTCCCTCTGGGCATAGCAGCATTGTTAAGTGTTGATGCTCATAGCGTACGCTTCCGTCTGATGTAGTTTCTGGATCTAGGGTTGTAGTAGCTATTTTTTGGAGACGAGTTTGGGCTTGCTTTAGACTTGTAACTCATGGTTTTCACTGATGCTAGTCCTCATTGTGTTCACCTCTGTGTCCGGAAGTGTCTGCGTCCGTCTGATGTAGATTCAGGAGCTTCGGTCGTAGTAGCTACTTAATGGAGGCGAGTTTGGGGAGGCCAAAAGACCGGCTCGTCTCCCTGGGTTTTCCTTTGATGCTACTCCCCTTTGTCTCCACCTCTATGTCCGGATGAGTCTCCACTTCCCTTGGTGTAAGTCTTTGTCCAGCTTCTTCATTGGTAACTCAAGATTCATCAGGTGTTGTGTTTTCCGTTTTGTATTTCGTTGTTGTTTAACTTGTTTTCAATTGTCTGTTACTCGTAATCTCTGTAACTTCTGTAAAAAATTCAAAATGGTATAATATTTAATATTTATCTAGTAAAATGCAAAATGAATACTGTTAATCTTTTACCAACCGCTTGTGTTACACAACGATCACAGTGTGTTACACACGAGTTCGAGAGAAAGAATAAGATAGACGTTTCAGGCTTATAAACTTTTCTGAAAATACTTTTGTATTATTGAGATTCGGTAATATGTTTACAACAGATGATTGATCTTTATATAGAGATCGAATCAATACAAGTATAAGAGACACAACTCTTTATACTAAAGGACACAACTTGAAGAGTTACAACTCTTTGTGTAATAACATAAATAACTAACTTATGTAAATGTATCAAGGAGAGATTAGATTATATAGTTTAACACTCCTCCTTAATCATATCTCGACTTGACTCCAAGCTGCTTCCTTAGATCTTCAAATCTTGAACCACCCAATGCCTTTGTGAGAATGTCTGCGAGTTGATCATCCCCTTTGCAATACTTCAGTTCAATGATTCCCTTTTGCTCAGCTTCCCTCACGAAATGGTACTTGATCTCTATGTGCTTCGTCCTTCTGTGTTGCACCGGATTCTTCCCAATTGCTATTGCTGATTTGTTGTCACATAAGATTGGAATGCCTCCTTCAAACTTCTGACCAAAGTCTTCAAATAGTCTTTGTAACCACACTGCTTGATTTGCTGCTGCACACACGGCTATGTACTCTGCCTCAGCCGTTGATTGCGCCACTGTTTGTTGCTTGCTTGACTGCCAACAAAACATGGCTGATCCAAGAGTAAACACATAACCTGAAGTGCTTTTCTTGTCTTCCTTAGAACCACCCCAATCGCTGTCCGTGTAGCCTAGAAGTCTTGGTTCTTTCACGCTTGTGAAGTACACTCCAAAGTTTGATGTTCCTTTGACATATCTTAACACCCTCTTGGCTTCTTGGTAGTGCTTCATGCGAGGTGATGACATGTATCTTGAGAGATAGGCGCTTGCATACATCACATCAGGTCTTGATGCACACAAGTACAAAAGCCCTCCAATGATGCTTCTATACTTAGTCGGATCTCCATACTCCTTGTCATCCTCAACTCCTTTTCCTTGTGGTGTAAGTGGGTTGCTTACACTCTTGCTGTCTCGCATCCCAAACTTGTCTACAAGTTTGTTTGCATATTTTTCTTGTGAAAGAAATATGCCTCCATTGTCTTGAATTACTTCCATTCCAAGAAAGTAGTTCAACAATCCAAGATCCACCATCTCGAATTCTTTCTTCATGTTCTCCTTGAATGTGTTGATGCTCTGAATGTTGCTTCCTGTGATGATTATATCATCCACATATAGACTCACGATCAACACATCTCCTCCTTGCTTCTTGATGTATAAGGCCGCATCATTCATACTCCTCTCAAAACCGTTTTGAAGAAAGTATGAATCTATCCTTCCATACCATGCCCTTGGGGCTTGCTTTAAACCATATAAAGCTTTGTGTAGCCTTAACACCTTGTGTTCCTTCCCGTGTGTCACATACCCAGGCGGTTGTGTGACATACACTTCTTCCTTGAGGTCGCCATTGAGAAAGGCTGACTTCACATCCATCTGATACAATTGCCACTTCATCTGAGCCGCATAGGCAAGTATGGCTCGTATTGTATCATGTCTTGAGACAGGAGCAAACGTCTCAAGGTAGTCAACACCATACTCTTGAGAGAACCCTCTTGCAACTAGCCGCGCCTTGTGCTTGATGTGATTGCCGTTTGCATCGGTCTTGATCTTGTAGATCCACTTCACACTTATCACATTCTTCTTCTTTGGCTTGTCCACTAGTTCCCACGTCTTGTTCTTCTCAATCATGGCTATCTCCTCATTCATTGCTTCTCTCCATTCCTTGGTACCACACGCTTCATCATAAGTGTATGGTTCTTCATTTGCATGAAGACAAGCTTCTATAGCTTGAGCCGCTTCATCAAGCTCTACTCTCGGTGCCCTTTCCATGATATCAACCATGGACTTGAACTTCCTTGGTGCCTCAGAAGTTTCTTCATCTCCACTACTAGTATCATGATCATCATTTTGAAAAGAAATAGGGCTGAAAGTACCTCCAAATTGTTCCTCAGGACTGGATGCACCTTCGGTTTGTTCCTCAGGACTGGATGCACCTTCGGTTTGTTCTTCAGGCGAGTGAGAGTCTTCCATAGACAACTCCAATGTCTTCCTCACTTCTTCTTGCCTTTTCCAATCCCACTTCTTTCCTTCTTCAAACTCGACATCTCTTGATACTTCAATCTTCTCATTCTCCAAAATGAGAACTCTATAGCCTTTGGATTGGTTGCTATATCCAACAAAGACTCCACGCTTTGCCTTGACGTCTAGCTTCCTCCTCTTTTGATCTGGGATATGTATGTAGCATATGCTACCAAACATTCTCATGTGTGACACATCTGGCTTGTGTCCACACCACTTCTCTATAGGAGTGACATCTTCTTCTATTGCCTTTGATGGCAGACGGTTTTGAAGATATGAGGCAGTGTATACCGCTTCTGCCCATAACTTGAGCGGTAAGTCTTGTTCTGCCAACATAGATCTAGCCATCTCCACCAAGGTCCTATTCATGCGCTCCGCTGCACCATTTTGTTGCGGTGAATAAGGCAAGGTGACTTGCTTATTGATTCCTTCTTCTTCACAGAACCGGTTGAATTCTCGTGAAGTGAACTCACCACCTCCATCTGATCTCAGTGTCTTGATGGTACAATCCGACTGCTTCTCCACCATTGCTTTGAACTTCTTGAACAGTGAGAATGTCTCTGACTTTTGCTTCATGAAGTATACCCAACACATGTGAGTATGATCATCCAAGAATAGCAAAAAGTATCGGCTTCCATCAACAGACTGGTGCTGCATCGGCCCACATACATCCGTATGTACAATCTCAAGCTTCTCTCTTGTCTTAGTTTGAGATTCCTTTGGGAAGCTTTTGCGTGATTGCTTTCCAAGTCTACACGCCTCACATGCTTCCTTCTTGACTTTAAACTTTGGTAATCCCTTTACCAAGTCTTTGTCTTGCATTTGTTGCAACCTTTTGTCGCCTACATGACCAAGTCTCTTGTGCCATGTCTCCATCTTTCCTTGCTCACTAGCGCTCAAGGCCTCTTCTACCTGAGCCGAACTCATCCTGATTCGATAGCTTTTGTGAGTCATTGGGATATCCATTATCCTCCTTCCTTTTGCATCATCTATGATGCATCTCTTCTCTTGGAAACTCACCCGGTATCCGCTTGAAACAATTTGTGGAACACTCAACAAATTTTTCGCCAAACCCGGAACCAAGAATACATTTCTGATGGTCTTCTTGCCACCTTTGGTCATGACGGTAATGTCTCCTTTACCGGCTGTCATGACTGTGCTTCCATTTCCAATCTTTATTGGAACCTTGATACTCCTATCAAGCTTTGAGAAGTAACTCTCCTCCTTTGTCATATGATTAGTTGCTCCACTGTCTACTAACCAGACATCTTCCATCACTGTTGTTGCTGCTTCGCTCGCACTGAACAACATGTGATCTTCATTTGAATCTTCTTCGAGACTCACATGTGCCTTCTCTTTCTTCTTTGAGTAGCACTGATTTGCAAAGTGGCCTAACTTGCCACAATTGTAACACTCCTTGTTACTTCTGTGATCCTTCTTTGGATCTTCCTTCTTCTGTTTCCTCCAACACTCGCTCTCATTGTGGTTGTTTCTCTTGCAGAAACCGCACCACTTCTTGCCTCCTTGGCGCTTTGAGTTGTCTTGTGTAACACCAGAATTTTTGTGTTTAACACGAGCATCGAATGCTCCTTCACTGGTGCTTTCTTCTCTTGCAGCCAGCCTTGCTTCATGAGCCTTCAAGATCCCGATCAACTCTGTCATCTTTGTTGAAGTCAAATCGCTTGTTTGCTCCAACACACTGACTATGCTATCGAACTTGGCTGGGAGAGAGATGAGTATCTTCTGTATGAGTTGAACATCTGACTTCTGTTCACCATGATAAGTTAATTGATTTGCCAATTCAACTATCTTATCTGTGAAGACCTTAATGTCTTCATTCTCATACATCTTCAGATTCTCATACTCCCTTCGCAATGTTTGAAGTTTAATCAAACGAACTTGAGGAGAGCCTTCATACTCCTCCTTCAATGCATCCCACGCCTCTTTGGATGTTGATGCTGCTGCAATCCGTGAGAATATATGATCCGATACAGCAGTTTGCAAGATTTGCAAAGCCAATGTATCGTTCATCATCGCTTCTTCTCTAAGCGATCTTGCCCTTGCTGTTTCAGGGGTTTCATCCACTTGTGCTGGTGGGGCTGCTACGCCTTCTTCAACCACAGACCATAACTTCCTGGTCTTGAGAATGGTTGTCATCTTGATGCTCCAGAAGTCGTACTTCTCTCCATCAAATATGGGGATTACTTGATTCTTCATCGTTTCGAATGATTCCGAAATCGTATGACAAAATCCTCTAGCCTCCTTTTCTCCACGCCAAGTGTTTCTCTTACTAGTGCTTTTTCCTTTGTCCTCTCAAACGTAAAGCTCTGATACCATGTTAATCTTTTACCAACCGCTTGTGTTACACAACGATCACAGTGTGTTACACACGAGTTCGAGAGAAAGAATAAGATAGACGTTTCAGGCTTATAAACTTTTCTGAAAATACTTTTGTATTATTGAGATTCGGTAATATGTTTACAACAGATGATTGATCTTTATATAGAGATCGAATCAATACAAGTATAAGAGACACAACTCTTTATACTAAAGGACACAACTTGAAGAGTTACAACTCTTTGTGTAATAACATAAATAACTAACTTATGTAAATGTATCAAGGAGAGATTAGATTATATAGTTTAACAAATACAACATGGCACCATTTATGTAATATCTCAAAACCGAGCCCAAAAAATTATTAGGTTTAAAAGGAAATTTGTTAGGTCCATCGCCATCAGGATTAAACATAGGATTTACCTCTCTTTTTCTTATAAATAGAGGTTTCCTCTCTCTTTTTCTACAGAACAAAACCACAGACAAACCGTGGAGAGATTCGAAAACTGATACTAGGCTTGGGCGTTCGGGTCTTCGAGTCGGGTTCGGGCCGGTTCCTTTCGGGTCCGGGTCTTTCGGGTCCTAAATATTTAGACCCAATAGGTACTTAGAAATTTTCGGTTCGGGTTCGGATCGGTTCTTCTCGGATCCGGGTTGGTTCGGGTCTATAATTAAAATACCCATAAAATACCCATAATTTTTCGGGTCCATATCGGGTCCGGGTCGGGTTCGGGTACTTAGGATATAAAAAAGACATGAAATAACCAATTCTATCAAATTTAGTTAATATTTATCATATATATCTAAAATTTTACAAAATAACCTAAATGAAACTATTAATAATTAACATAAAACATTTTTAAACTCTAAATTTTACATTTTAAAGCTTTATATTACTTAAAAAATATTACAAAATAATAACAAATGTTGTTAACAAAAGATATTTCAACTAAATCATAAAATAATATATATATAAAATAGAACACAAAAACATTATAGTTTTAGATATACATGTTTTTAAGTCGGGTACAAATCGGTTCTTATCGGGTAGGATCTATTCGGGTCGGTTCTTTCCGGGTCCGGGTCTATTCGGGTCGGTTCCTTTCGGTTCCAGGTCCATTCAGGTACAAAAAAATTAGACTCAAAAGGTACTTATAAATTTTCGGTCCGGATCCGAATCGAATATTTTTAGGTCGGTTCCGGTTCGGCTCTTCGGGTCAAGGTTAAAATGCCCAAGCCTAACTGATATCTTAGCCGTCAAAATACCTCTCCTCTGTCTCGCCTCTCTCATTACAAGAAAATAGCTCTATTGCAACATAAAAATTGCAACGTCCATTTTCGTTAATAATTTGCTACGATTATTGCAATATTTTTGCAATAATGAATATTCTTTATAGTTTCATTACAAATTTATTGCAAAATAACAACTATAACAGACGTATGTTTTTTTTACTAAATTTCAAATTTTTACAACATAAATATATATATCCTGAAAATTTTGCAAAAAACATTCAACACTTTTCAATCATTGCTAATTTGCAAAAAAAAAATAAAAAAAAATGTGTGGCAAAAATGTGAAAGTGATTATACTTTCTTTATATATTTTTATAGAAAAAAATAAATGGCTTTCATATATTAATTACAACAAATATATAATATATATTTCTATTGTATATTTAAATATGTACACTATATTTTTTAAGTTTCAGATTGTTGAGATTTGTTAACAGTTTTATGTTATGAATTTTATTTTGTTTTGGTCTAATATGGTATGGCTTACTTATTCCTAGTCAAGAAAAAAAAAGGAAATTAGACAAAATAATCATTTAAATATTCGTTCAAAGATAATTATAAAATAACTATGCTATAAACGTAACTTTTATCTCTTTTTTCCCTTTAATTCAGATAAAGATAGGTAGCTTACAAAAAAAAAATTCAGATAAAGATAGGTCCAAGGTCTTTATCATTAAAAAAAGAATTAATAATTTCAAGAAAAATAAAACTAGATACATACCTTCTTCCAAATCATTAACGGAAAAAAATACTTCTCATCTCTTTAATTATCGACATACCCCAGAATCTCTTTCTCCACTTTTTGTCGTGAAACAGAGCATATTACAGCAGGTTTCATTAATATCACAGTAAGCTGACTCCATCTTTCTTCCTTTGATATTTCTTCTGTAGGTAATGTTACAATTTCCAGAAACGAAAAGAGATATAAATAAAAAAAAAGAGAATTATTGACCTCTGTTTTTTCATGACGATCCCTCTTATCTATTATGTTTCTCTCTGCATTTATTAGCTTTATAGTTTAAGTCTTATAAGGATTGACTTTTAAATTATTTGTTTAACCTCTGTTTTGATCCATTAAAAAGCAGATAATTGTGTTGCTGTTTCCTCCTTGATTGAACGGCTCGGAATTCTTACTTGTTGTCATACGATTCTGTTCACCTCAGTAAGTTTTGTTACATGCGCTCATGATACATGTTTTTATGCATTGAATTAATGATTTATTCAAGGTCTAGATTGGTTGATCGCAGATTTTTCAAAAATTCAATTGTCTTAAGAGTAATGATAATCATGCTACGAGGCAATGGATGTACGCAAGAATTGATCCTAATACCAATCAAGTTTCTAATGCATTTATAGAAGGATTGAAATATTTCTTGGTTGTTGCTAAAAACCATGTTTTATTTACTCAAAAGCAGAAAATATTTTACCCGTGTAGTAAATATGAGAATAGAAAATTTCTTGACGAGCAAACAGTTGTTGGCCATTTATATAACAGTTAGCCCATTTTTAGTAAAGTTTTACACTCTTTAGCTTAAGTTGTTTAGATTAGTCCATTGAGCCTTCCTTTTGTTTCTATAAACCCACATTTTTATTCTCCTTTTAGACCAAGCCTTTTTTGTGTTGAAAGAAGAGTGAATTATTCTCTAACTTTTTTTTAGGGAAAATTGAATAAATGAGACACTTTGAACTTTTATTTGTCACAATAGAATTTTTGATATTTTGGACAATTCTGGACATATTTTACTTTTTTTTTATGAAAAAAATAGTAAACTGAATTTTAAAAATGTTAAAAAATATCAAAACTATTGGAAACATAAGTATGACAATATATATGTTTAAATTGTTTTTTTTAAAGATGAATCATATTTTATTTCATCTTCTAGCTACAGTTACAATATTCATTCTGGTCATCTACTTAGTCTAGAAATCAGCTACTAATGTTTATACATAGATATATCTTTGGTATACAACGTCACCTATCTTTTCTTATATATTCTAACCATAGCTAGGTTACGTTACGTTATAATCAAGAAAGATGTCTTCCGTATACCTTTAGCTTGATAACGACATATAGCCACAATGCGTTGATATACCTTATCTATATTTGGAGCCATGATATGTTCTGTCTTTTACCTTATCTGGCGCTTGGGAAAGAATATGTTTCACATCTACTCTACTGTGTTCTGACTTCCCTAGGTTATACATTCTACAGGAAATCCGAAAAATATGGAAACTTCCATAATCGGGTAAAGATGTTTCTTAAATCTAAACTAAATCTTCCCTAAATATCTCCAAAAATATTTTCTCCCACGATATTTTGTCGTTGTTCTTTGTGTTTCTCTCTTCTTCATCGACATAATCATCTCTCTTTTCTCTATCAATACAACATGGTTCTAATCTATGTCAAATCTGGTGAATGGATGTGTAGTCGCGGTGATGACTGGAGTTTCGTGGTAGACAAAGAAAGGCGTGGTCGAATGGTAACATTAGCAACTACTACTACGTTGAAGCAGCTCAAGATAATGGTGTGTGAGGATTATGGGGTGGACCATAATGCCATTAATGCCGAGTTCAGTTATTCGTTGTTGAATCAAAGACGGAATCCTCCAATTATTATCACCAATGATCGGCAAGCATCTAATTTTGTGGGCTATGCAAAGAGGGAATCGTCTACTACCTTGTGTGTGATGTTCTCTGTTTCTGGTGTAAGTCAAAAGGAACGAGTCAATATCGATTTGAATAAGGAGCTTTGGGATTCAAGTAATGTTGAGGATGAAGAAGTTCCTGAGATAAATCGAGTAGAGTTTGTGAAGCCGTCAAAGGATTCTTGTGTTAGAAGAACGAATCATGTCGCTGCGGATGGTTGCGGTGCTTTAAGGAGTGAAAACATTAAACTTTGTCAAAACAATGGAGACAGTGATAAGGATGGTCGAGCTTGGAGAGGAGACTTCGTGAAGAAGGATCAAATTTTCACAAGTAAAGGGGTTAAAAAAAGGAAAAAAGTTTCCTAGCTACACGAAGTTTACGCTAATATGGTGGAAACCATCCACTGTATGAGAATGTGTCAACAACTACAAGAAATTTATGTTAATACATGTCACATGTACGAAATAAATAATAATATGGTGGTAACATCACAATCGAGTTTAATTGATTTTAAACTAAGTTAATGAGGTCAATCCGTAATTTACTAAACTTAATAAACTTAATTATTTATTAAATTTAATAAACTTAATTGATTTTGTTAATAAACTTAATAATTTATTAAACTTACTTAATAAACTTAATAAATTTATTAAACTTATAAAAATTAATAAAGTTATTAAACTCAATAAAATTAAGGGAAAATTGCTAAAAGAGAACAAAAAAACAAGGTTGTTGTCCCCTTGGTATAAAACCAACATGAAGTTGTCTCAATAGTATAATTTTTCTCATAATCCCAAAACTATCCCTATATTTAATCTAATTAAACACAATTTAAAAGTTAATTTGAATTTAAAAAAGAAGTTAATGGAAAAAATGAAAAAAAAATTGAAAGGCAATCGAAAAAAAAAAAACGGTATAGATATGCATCATAGAGAACAAGAGTTTGTGAGAAGAATCAAAAGAAAAACTATGGGAAAACCATAGATTGATGAAGAAGAGAAGGGAGAATCATTTTTTCTTTAATTTTTTCAAGTAAAATCGACCATAACACGTTTTAGGAAGTTAGAATATTTTTAGGAGATTTTTATAATATTTCCTTAACTGAAATTTCATTAATTTTCGCAAAAAATCAGGTATTCTTATCCGTAGAAGGCGACTTCTAAAAGTTTAGAAGAATGATAAAAATTTTGAATACATTTTCTACTTTGAGTAGACGTAAGAATACATTGTAGAAAACACATTCCCTAAAATTTAGAATACTTTATAAACGTAGAAGATGCATTCGGAAGGAAAGTGGATACCTTTACGATTAGTAGAATGCACATTCCTCTTTTTTAGAAATTTAGTAAATAGTAAAATGGACGTTCTAAAAGAAGTAGATGAACGTGTTTATTTTAGAAATTGTTTTCTACTATACTATTTTATGTTGAAGACGCATTCTACTTTTAGTAGAACGTATCTTAAAAATCTTATTTACCAAGTTTTTGAACAAAACAAAATTACCAGCTTGTGTATATGGATGTTTTATTAATTGTTTATATTTTTAATAATTTTTTTGATTCTCAAAATTATTTATTTCATTAGTTTTCAGAAATACAAAGGGTAAAAAGAAGAAAAAATGGACAAAACTAGTTTTATACCAAAGGGACAACAACCTGGTTTTTTTATTCTATTTTGGCAATTTTCCCTAAAATTAATCATTAATTAATAAACTTAATAAACTTAATCATTTATTAATAAACTTAATCATTTAATAAACTTAATAAATTTGTTCAATGTATAAAGTTTAATAAAATTTTTAAGTTTATTGAGTTTAATAAATTTATTAAGTTTATTAAGTTTAATAAATTTATTAAGTTTATTAAGTTTAAGTTTATTAAGTTTAATAAATTTATTAATTTTATTAAGTTTAAGTTTATTAAATTATTATGTTTATTAAGTTTAATAAATTTATTAAGTATAATAAATTATTAATTTTATTAAGTTAAAGTTTATTAATAAAATCAATTAAGTTTATTAAACTTAATAAACCATTAAGTTTATTAGGTTTATTAAATTATTAAGTTTATAAAGTTTAATAAATTTATTAAGTATAATAAATTATTAAGTTTTTTAAGTTAAAGTTTATTACATTACTAACTTTATTAATAAAATCAATTAAGTTTATTAAACTTAATAAATCATTAAGTTTATTAAGTTTAGTAAATTACGGATTGACCCCATTAAGTGAGCTTAAAATCAATTAAACCCGATTGTGATGTTGCCACCATATTATTATTTACTTCGTACATGTGACATGTATTAACATAAACTTCGTGTAGTTGTTGACACATTTTCATATATTAGATGGTTTCCACCATATTAGTGTAAACTTCGCGTAGTTAGAAAACTTTTTTCCTTAAAAAAATAAACAAGTCTTTTAGAGAATAAAACTTGGTCAAAAGTCATCAATTCTTGTTAAGAATTAGTCCTGGTCACCAAGGTAAACAATATTTTAATTTTGTGATCAATTTTGTGGTTAATACCAAAAATTAGTGCAACATTTATCTCCACTAAGACTAAAAATGTTTTTGGATTTTCCTAGGCTATATAATGCCCCCTCTCATTCCACTAAGAAGATAGTGAACAACAAAAATCTCTTCCACTTCTTCTCTTTATTTCTTTTTTCATTTGTCAATAAGAGTACACATAGAATGAATGTTTACTAAGCTTCTTATTCAAGTAATGTGAATAGAAGAAAGATAGTAGTTTTATCGTGAGATTATAATCTCAATACAACCGTCACACTACGGGGCGTATTTTGAGCTAAGGAAAGAAATTTCCAAGTCTCGACTCTGCAAAAACTCATTATCCATTTTGTTTGATTCATGGTATTTTGGTATTTATACAATGTTCTTTATAATCTATCTTACAATTATTCAGATTATGCCCCTTTATAAATTAAGGTCCTACAAAGTTTGCGCTCTCTTGGTTTTGGGGTCTTTGGGTTCGTTCTTCGTTGGCTTCTCGTCATCGTTCTGTCACCGGTGGCTGAGTTTAGAGTCTGAAGAATCATCACTGGTTCTAAGTGGTGGAACGTGTGAGATTTTGACAGGTTTCAGGGGCCATCGATTGCTCTGTCCTCTCTCTGGAGGCACATTTTGGACATCTCCATCTCAGTTATAAAGATGTGTCAGTTGGCTATATTCGGTAGGCGCGGTCTTTTTCTTTAGTTGCAGGTTCCCTTTGATGCGCTTCGGATCATAGACCCTGGCCAGGATGATGCGACCATGGCTGAGCCAGATGATTCTTCAACAAAGGATAAACCAGGATGGACTAATGGTGAGCATACTGATCTAAAACCAGCTGGTGAGACAGATGACGAGCTGAAACAGAGTGTGGACGAGCTGGATCCAGCTGAAGAGAGTATGCATGAGCTCAAACCAGCTGAAGTGAGAGTGGATGAGCTGGATGAGCTGGGTGAGCTAAGTGACACTACTTTGGAGCTGGATGAGTTAAGCGACACTACTTTGGAGCTGAGTGAGCTAAGTGACACTGAAGATGGAGCTGGTTTAGCTGTTGGACGAAATGGGCCTTGTTCAGCCCAAGGAAAAGTTCATAAAAAGTGCAATACGGGTTTGTTTCTTGCCAAATTCGACCAGCATTTTCTTCAGTCCATTTCAAACTCATTCTTATCAAGAAATATCTGAACAGAGTCAACAAAGAAGTTCGGGTCGTGGGTTGCATTGACTTCTTCAAAGTCAAGTCAAAATTCAACATCTCGGTTCTACAAAAGTCTTTAGTCTTAGTCTTTGTTTGTGTTTTCTAAGTTTCTAGTTTTCCACAATTTCTTTATGTTTTTCTTTGACCATTTCTACTATAAATATGTAATCTCATTCCATGAATAAGACAATGATTTTTTCCCTTTTTATGAGTTTATCTCTTTGTTCTTTGTAGAACACTTCTTGTTTCTTGTTGAGTTTTCTCCAAGTAAACATTCTCTATTTCGTTAGACTTGTGCGTCATATCAAGCAACGTTTAGAAGCCCTTCTTTTGTTGGACTTGTGCGTCATATAAAGCAACAACTGAAGTCTGGTAGTATCAAGATAATTTCCGTCCCTCTTGTGTCACCATTCAATTCACCAGTTCTCCCTTTTGGCGAGTTCATATCCCCTTAGTCCGGCTGAGTGATCATTCCCCTAATTTAGGGTGTATCACCCTTTCCCCTCACAGAAAGGCGGCTTCATGTTAATCCGATTTTCTCCTTGAGTGAACGCATCTTGGTGTTAGGTTCGTAGTCATCCTCAGGTATGGATTTATCGGATCTTTGTTCACTCTCTCAAGCTTAAGAGTTGGAACACATTCAGCAGTGTATGAGAAATGGGATGCATAGCTCCTTACCCTGATCAACCGATTCAGTAGTGAGAAACAAGTCTGATCTGGGGATGTTGAAAACCATTCCGACTTTGTCGACTTAAGCGAGGAGAGCACACGGTATTCTTTAGTAAATGGCAAAAAAATAGTTCGCTTTGTGCCTCACCCCATGGCTGCGTGATTTCTTCAACCAAGAGAGAGCCACTGTTTATAATCTAACTTCGGCTGCTACTCACGGAAAAAGTGTCAATTTCGGCTCCAACAATTTCAGTCGTGCCAAATACGACCCGAACAATTGATCAGTACCAAAATATGACCTCAACTCAATTATAATTCAAAAAAAACTACCAGAACTTCTTAAAACGTGCCTAAATCTACATTGACTCTAACAGGAGTTAGTCAACCGTTAACAAGATAAAACGACGTCGTTTTGATATACAAAGAAAAGTGCCAATTTCGACCCCAACACTCTCAGTCGTGAAATAGTCAGTGCCAAAAACGACCTCAACTCAATTATAATTTAAGAAAAATTACCTAAACTTTTTAAAACGTGTCTAAATCTACATTGACTCTAACAAAAGTTAGTCAAACGTTAACAAGATAAGACGACGACGTTTTGATATATATATATATATATATATATATATATTTTAAAATATATTCATTTCGGAACTCAAACCCGTGTCGGGATATCCTTTTAAAGGGGCACACTAACAACTAGACTAAAGTAATTTTTTGAAATATTATTAGAAATTGAAATTTCCCATTATATAAACTACTATTCTTCTTCATCTTATCCAATTTAAAACTTTTTTGATTGCTTTATATATATGTTTTAGTTATTGTTTAATATGTCTAATATTTTGTACAACATATCTTAGTGAAAGAAAGGTGAAATGCCTCTTAACATTTTTGAGAGTGTTGGGATCGAAATTGACATTTTTTCTTTATTTATCAAAACGACGTCGTTTTATCTTATTAACGATTGACTAACTTCTGTTAGAGTCAATGTAGGTTTAAGCATATTTTAAAAAGTTTGGGTAATTTTTTTGAATTATAACTGAGTTGAAGTCGTATTTGGCACTGAATCAATTATTCGGGTTGTATTCAGAACAAACTAAATTGCTTGGGTAGAAATTTGTACTTTTCCCGCTACTTACTCCCATGTTTTCGAAGTGGGACTATTAAAACCAAAGAACAAAATATACGCGCTACATATATAAAACTTTAATGGGCCCGAAATAGAATTGGGCTTTGGATAAAACTAAATTAAAAAATTGGAAGCTTTATTTTGGGTGGGGGTTGGCGGGAAAATGGCAGCGTCGTCTTCTCTTTCTCTCGGGAAAATCCCTTAAAATTCCGTTAGGGTTTTCTCAGGCAGTTGTGGAATCAATAATGAGGATGAGGAGGAAGGTGAAGCGAGAATCTGAAGCAACCGGCGAAGGCAATGGGAGGAGACATGTCGACGAGTCTGCGAAGAACAAGGGCGTAGATGACTCCGTCCCAATCGACGAGCCTCCGACTCAGGAAGAAGACCAGGGAATTTCTGATCGGAGGATTCTCAGATCTCAGTATCTCGCTCTTATTCACAAAATCAGCCGTACTTACACTCTCTCTCTCTCTCATTCGCCTGTTTCGTCTTGAAAAATCATGGCTTTTTGTTTTGTTTTGCAGATTCTAAAGATGATTTAACAAGGGTCGATTCTGACAAATTCTCCAGAATTTTCAGTGAATTTGAGAACCTGCACCAGAAAGGTAATACCTTTTTTTTATGAGTCGGAGATGTTCTTTGTTATCTTTCAGTATAAGCTTCATTAAGATCCGGTTTGGTTATAATTGATCTGCAGTTCAGAAGCCAAGAGAGCAAGTTGCAGATGCGGAGGCGTTTCTGGATATAGCAAACACCATTATGTCGTCTGTCAAGTCTCACTCTGCTAATGGGGTTTCTCCTGCTGACTTTGTTAATGCTTTGGTCAATGGATTTGGTCAGGCTTCTCTAGGGGTTGATGAAACTTCTCCTGTTTCTATCAAATGGAAGGATCTTGGGCTTGCTGTCTGCTCTACTCTTTTTGTATCATCTTTCGGTTGTTCCACTATGTGAGTTCTCAAAATAGCCTCTCAACATTGACCTGGCTTGCTAACAGCTGAGCATGTTCTGTTCTTTTGCCTGTTTTGTGAATCAGGTTGGGACCTATGAGTACTGAACTGAAGGAAAGGAAAAGGGCAGTCTACAGAAAGCGTACAAAGCCTGGTGAAGGCGTTCGTCCAGAGGAGGTAAGAAACGTTATGTTCGGTTAAGTTCCTGACTGATAATTTGCTCAAATGAAGTATATGTGATTCAATATTGCTTCTAGACTTTACATATGTAACTTTTAACTCCTCACCGAGTGTTTAGTATCTCAGCTGATCAGTGACGTTTAAGGGTTATTTGCGCTGTTTGCAATGTTGTATATGTCTGAGCACTGTTTAATTGGAATCTCTCTTCTGTTGATTGATTTGAATGCGATGGTTTGTCTCTGGAATTTGTTGATTGTTATGTTTGGATTTAGATAAGAAACGATAATAGTTGATTTGAGTACTGTATTGTACTACAGGTGGATGATACACAGTCTGAAGAGAAGACTGATACAGACAAGAACATGGCGATAATGTTTAACATCCTACGGCAAAAGAAGCGCGTGAGGCTTGAAAGTTTGATGCTCAACAGAAGATCATTTGCACAGACTGTAGAGAATTTGTTCGCTCTATCCTTCTTGGTCAAAGACGGACGAGTAGAGATCATTGTTGATAAGACCGGTTCTCATTTTGCCTGTAAGATCACATCTCCATCCACTGATGTCTGTTTCAGATATTCACTTCGTTTAGCTTAGATCTGATTTCCTAATTTGTCTCCAGTGCCGAGAAACGCACCTGCTGCAAATCTGGTGATGTCAGGGGAGGTCATCTATAACCATTTTGTGTTTAGATTTGATTTCAAAGACTGGAAGGTAATAAAGCAGAATCTCACTTAGTTATACCCTCAATGCGTCCTGATGATATCTTATTTTTGTGGTAATGATGTTTGTCTAACAGTTGATGTCTGAAATGGTGCCGATGGGCGAAGAGCTAATGCCACACAGAGAAATTGCAATCGCTTCATCTTCTTGTCCCTCAGACTTCCCACAAGATTCTCAGACAACGCCAATAAGAAAATTCTCGAGAAACCGAGGTTTGGTTGTACAGGAAGATACTGTTGTTGAAGATTCTCCTGACATCGAGGGGGATGGAACTCGAAAGAGATGTAAGCGGAGACTCGCTTGAGAACATTAGTCTTGTTGTATTTAGTATATAACTATATAAGAGTAGTGTGTTAAAAACTCCCGATGCTGTTTGGTTTTGTGACATTAACTTAACTACAGTTTTCGTCCGCGCTACACGCGGAAAATAGGATTAAATATATTTTGTGTAGTATTAAAATTTTTTAATAAATTTATTATTATTTATTGTTATATGAATATTTAGGTTGAGTTTATTTTTATAATTTTTATTAAGTTTTATAAAATTATGCGCGGAGATAGGATCTCTAGTGAGAAATGTTTCACCCTTGACAAAATATAAGAAATCAATTTTAGTGTATTTTATAACATTGTGTAATTATTTATATTTAATACCAATACTATACAAAGAAATAAACTTATATATTAAGTTTCAAATTTTATTAGTTTAAATATATTAGTCACCTATTTATTTTTATATATACTATTTTGATGTTTTGACATAAGTTTAGAAAAAATGTTTAGCATTCTCTTTTGATAGTATTTTCTAATAGAATCAATGTATTTCTTTAATAATTTTTTGTTTTGTAATTTTAAATAGTATGTGTTTAAATAGTTTTTATTTATTTTAAAACTGATATTTACTGTTAATTTATTTTTATTTTTATAATATAACTAAAATGAAACATTATTTTCAAAAAATGTAAACCACTTTAATTATTTATATCACAATTACAAATATAGATATATCAAACATAAATAATTATATTATATAACTATTTGTGCTTTATCAATTAGTTAGAATATGTACATTATAACATACAATTGCGAGTTAGCATATGAAATACTTGGAGCAGATATACACATGTCAGAATAGGAGGGAGGGATTCGCTAAAGCTCTAATTAGGTATCTCCAAAACATGTTTGATCACCAAGAAACACATCTAATTAGTAACTCGAATCGAAGAAATATTAAAAGATCAAACGAATAATAACACTATTATACAAACAAAGATTTTGAGAGATAGATATTTTGAGGAGTCCCTACCTTAATTTCCTATACAGTCTCTGTTAGCTTTTTCCTTGTTCTCATCTTCTACGGCTGGTTTTTTCGTGTAAGTTTTTTTCGACTTTTTATTTTTGTAGACACCATCCATGCTTGTAAATTGTAAGTTATACGTTTATAACTTTCACAGTTACCTCGTCACAGTACTTTAGACAGCCATAGTCCTATCAGTTAAGGAAATGGAGATCGCATGAAAACAGGGGATAGTATAACATAAATCTTCTGACAAAATGTATCATTGTCATCTGGACATTTACAAATTTATAAATTTTAGCTCTAATAAAAGATGAGCATTCTCCCTTTGTATATCCAAAAAAAAAAAAGAAACTCCAATTTTCAACTTACAAATCTTAGAAGTTTACCAGTGTAGTAGCTAGGGTGCCATACAAATCTTCGAGGTTTACCACTGTTCAATCCAAAAAACAAAAGACTGTAATTTGACCCCAAAAAACGAAATAAAAAAGTTAAAACTCTTTTGCCTCAAGCAGCCAGAGATGTTTGAATGAAAGAACCGCTACGAAAAGATAGAGAGAGTGAGGTCATATAACAAAACGGTCAAAGGTTTCTTCTACCTTTTAATGCCTCAGGTTGCACATCTGTCTCAGCTTTCATCAATCTTCTTGTGAGATAAGCTGCGCTTTTCATCTTCCTCCCTTGCCAGCAAACCCAACATGAACCAAGGAATATAATAAAAAAAAAATTAATGAAACTGAAGATCAAAATATGGACATACCTTTTTTTCCGTTAAGTCTTTCATCATAGAGAGCATATTCTATCAGAATATCTTGTCATAACCCAAGTTTCGCAGCCTATCTCTCCTTCCTTTCCAAACGTCTTCTAAAGAATACAGTGATAGTCAATAATTTTGCACAGTTAGTTTCAATCGTTGAGAGAAATGTTTCACCCTCTCTTGAAAATCATAGTGATAATACTATTACCTCAAGAAAGATTGATACTGATAACCTTCAGTTTCTCTATGTTTTTTTTTCTCCAAACCATAGAGAATGAGAACCTAACCAAAATTTTCATATTTAAGAAGAGAATGAGAACCCATCATTATGAACTCACCACATGTGCTCCCCATAAGACATGTGCTTGTAGTAAAAAAAATGGAGAGGCTTACTACCTTTGGGCTTTTTGGTGTCCTTAGCACCCTCCTTCTCCTCTGCAGCTTTCTTTTCTTCCTCAGTCTCATCACCAAAAGGATCCATGTCATCATCGTCATCAGCTGCAGGTGCCTGTTCACAGAACAGAAAATAGCTAAACACATCATTCCTAACTTCATGCTTTGTACGTGATCTTTCCTCTCTTCCCGTTCTTCCTTGACCCCACCACCTTCTCTTCCTTCCTTTCTTCACACTCCGTAGCTTCTCTCCGCCTTCCTCCTCCACGTCCACCTTTTTTGTTAAGATACATTTGCACCGTCGCACACGCCGCATCATTTGTTACTACGTCCCATAGCCCATCGCTAGCAAGAATCATAAACTCATCTTCTTCAATCCGTTCCGTCACCGTAACTTCCGGCTCCGAGCTCACGTACGGTTTCAAGTAATTGTCTCCGATGGCTCGTGACGTGGCTAAAACGCCCAAGACTCTTCGACCATCCCAGTATATCACTCGCCCTCCTGCTTCTTGAATCTTATCCATGGACCGCCCTCCTGAGATAGAAAAAGACACAGCGGAAAAGATTAAGGTTGGAATTTGACCATTATATGGAAAAAAAAAACTTGAAACCTAAAAATTTATCCAATAATTTGGAAATATTCTAAAACCCCAAGAAAATCTAAAAATATTCAAAATCCAAAATAAAACCAAAAACCTAAAATAAAATAAAAATACTTGAAAAAATGAGAAAAACTATAAGTACCAAGAAAATGTATTCAAATACCTCAAAAATAAAATCATTAGTACCAAAAATATGCAATCAAAATATACCCAAAATCTGTGACAAACTATAAATATCCAACATCCCAAAAATATTAGGGATTTTTGATTTATTTTTTTAATTTTATAGATTTCTTGAAATTTTGGATATACATAGATTTCTTGAGGTTTGGAGTACATTTTTGATTTTTGTATGTTTACCGTTTTTCTCAGGTTTTATAGGTTTTCAGATTTTTTTAAAAGGTTTTCAGGGTTTTAGAATTTTCCAAAATTTTGGGTACATTTTTCGGTTTTTGGATAATTTTTGAAAAAATAAATAAATTACAGATGGCAGCTAGCAAAGGAGAAAGTGTATATGTGCTATTTGACTCAACGTGGTTAACCAATATTATTTCATTTCGACTGAAGTTTGATAGTTCATTTAATTTATTCGAAATAAATGTTAGTTTAAAATGAAATCGACATGGTATCAAAGTTGAAGTATTAATATGCAGCAGTGGCCCTGGACAGAAGCTATAGAAGCATGTGCTTCCGGCCTTTTACGAATATGTATAATTTTCTGCCGCCTTTTTAGTATTGTCTGTAGTTCAGTTGGTAATATCCGATGTTACCTTCTAAAGGTGCAGAGTTCGAACCTATTTTTCCAATATAATTAACTTTTCATCATTATTACCCGTTAGGTACAAATCTTTTTTACCTTTAATTACTAGTTCTAGCCCAATTTTTTTATGAGTTTTCAGGCCAGGCCTGTTAATACGCAGGATGAAAATTGTTAAAGTTGGTATTGACTATGTTTTCTTCTTGTTATAAGATAAGATACAACAATAAAAATGAGTTGATTATTGACACTATTTGTCTTTCCTTTACAGTGAGAGTCACTTTCCACTTATGAGACACTTTCTGGTGAGACCTAGGTGTGTTTTTGACAAATTTGTTCTTGTGGACGACGAGTTTCTCATATTTATGTGTTTTCGAAAGATATTTGCTGATCTTTTGAAACTATAAATCTCTTTTTTTTTGTCTACCAATTAGTGTATGATTTCTAATTGTTTTTATTTTGGTTTTTCTTTGTCAATGCCCAACAAATTTTAAGTAGATTTTATAATAAGTCTCCTAAACCTTGATTATATATCAAATATTTTCCACTAATAACATTTTAATTAATTGTATTAAATTTTAATTTACATATTTCATTGTTACATGATTTATACTAATTTTAATCATATTTTTCTTAAACTTTTAAAATTTAATTATAAAATCAACTTACGTAGTATAAACTACTTTATCAGCTTTGGATTTTGCAAGATTAAAATCATAAATGTATTTTCTAGTTTTGTGTTTGTTCATAAGATGTTAGTTGTAGTTTCACAACCTATTAATGTTACTTTTACATTGAATTGAATAAAATTATTTTGTTCTTTAAACCAAATTTTAGGTCTTTTTGAAAATTTCCCTTTTAAGCTACTCCACTTCTTCTTTTTTTCTGTACCAAGATTATGCAATGTTACTTTAGTTGATGTTTAAGATTAGTGTACACATATTAAAAAAAGTACAATTTTTATAAAAAAATATTGGTAACATTAAAATATTATTAAATAAAAATTAATTTAACCAATAAAAATACAGTATTATGTATTTATTTGCAAACGTCAAATGACAATAGATTTTTATATAGGATAGTGAGATCATCACTAGTTATATAATAAAAAAAATTCTTGAAACATCAAATAAATTGAAACCAAGAGAGTGTAATACTTTCATCCATAACCAAGCAATAGAGTACCGGCACAAAAAGAAAATTGTAAAGTTTGATGGGAAATGGTATCCTAAAATCGTTGTAATTTTAAAATTAGAGTGTTAATTAAAACACATTTTATTAGTAAAATATGAGGTGTTTGACTTGTATAAGTAACAAAGGAAAAGGTGAGATATGATAGAAATTTAAGGGGAGAACGAGCTTAATGTCTTCTTCCAGTAAGGGAAGGTTTCATATGAACAAGCTCTTCTTTATTCGCTCCCATGTCTAAAGCTAAACGACCAGCCTCTAAGAATCGTTTCACAGCATCTTCCATATACTTCTTCCCTTGAATCACAGTCATTCCTTTTCCTATTTCTTTAGGATATGTGTTGAGGAATTGAGCTCCGTCAATTCCACTCCGATCGATTCCGGCGAACTTCACGAATCAAGAACACACTCGATTTCACCCGGTTCGCGGTGTTAACGAACCGCTACGTCCGGTTAGGATCTTTCGATCCCCAACTTCCATAGATGAATCGGAAACCACCTCCGACGGGTTTATACACGAATATCACTCACCACCGATCACACTCTGATCGGTTTACAAGGGAAGAGAATCCTAGAGAAAAGACTACCCCAAGACCCAAGAATACAACCTCACTGTATCTCTCTCTCTTGATCTCTCTCTCACTCTCTTGAAGCTTTTTCGGGAAGAAGACGATGACTTCGTCAATCTCTCGTATCTATAGAAGCTGAAGACTTGTTTCTTTATAAGGATTAGTCATCGCACATGCCTCTCACGTGCTTTCAATAACTCTTCTTTTCTAAGACCTTCTAGCTGAGTCAAAGTGTTTCCCACGCTAATATTAACCCACGCTTCAGTCTTCAAGCTTCTTCTTCTAGTTCCATCATGTTGAATCATTATCTCACAATCTCCACCTTGATTCAAGCTTGAGAACTTCCTTGTAAGAGCTGCCTTTCGAACCCAATTGACCAGGCTCTAAACTTGGCATTTTATCTTCATGTACCTGCATAAGTCCCACTTATACAACCCAAACACATAGTAAATTTAATCAACTTACTGCACTATCAATGACACTAGAGACATTAGTCAAGCTCAATCTCAGTGATCACCAAAGTAATCACGTCCATTCTTGAGTTCCTGACTTCCCTATGTCTCCTCCTGAGTTTTACCAGCTTTGACACATTCTTTTGCAAAGCTAAACTCTCATTGATCCTGTGTTTTCATCACCTGGATACCTGAGTTAAACCACTCAGAAACAGAACATTAACAAGCAAAATAATCATCTCAGGCTTGTTAACATCCAACAGAAACCTTCCCTAAGCATGACTGCTTATTAGGTTAGCCAACCACACAGTTACCACTATGGTTTCTGTCACAACCATCAGCCTGTTAAAGTGATTGAGAAAACTTAACCTTTCTTCCTGCAACATGATTCTTGTGCTATAGCCGTTTGTTTCTTTGTCATGTGCACTGACCTTAGAAACGAACTCCCCTGAATCATTTGCAATAGGTCCTTGAATCACACATGCTTCAACCTGAAGCAATCCTTGATTCATACCTGCAAAACAATCTCAACCAACTATATGTTAGTTTAATTCAAACCTGAGATTGTACTTACAGTCACTTGTTTGAACTTTAAGCATCACTCTGCTCCGCTATTGTTTCCAATAGAACACGCCGTCTAACTCCACCTGGCTAGAAAGACTTTCGAAACATTGATCTTTGCTTAACCTTGTCCAAACCCCTTTCTGTCTCAGACTTGCTTGTATCAGACTTGCTCCAGCTCAAGCAATCTTCCAACAGACCTGCATCAACACCTTAAACCTTCCTGATGACGTTTTCTTTCAACCTTGTCTCACACCAACTGCCTCTTGTAGTGTTCCTGAGACTCACTCTGCATCAGCCCTTAAGATATCTCCTCTAGAACCCTGATATCTTCTCTTTGCTATGCCATCCTCTAACACCTTTACATGTAGAAGAAAACCACACCAGACTTGGTGTTTGCATCACATTCTGTCTCAGACCGAATCCATACCTCATTCTGATTCGCTTCAGTCTTTGAACATGCCTTCAAAGCCTGTAAATCTCCCGTGAGTAACAATCCTCTGTTATCCCTGAGCAGAAACTTTCCTTCGCTTCTTTGTGATGCTCCCAAAGACACAAGTAGACCTCACTTGTTCTTAACCCCAATGCAGTTTTACTCCTCTGCATTTTCATTCAATTATGAATGCCTTCAGTTGCTTAACCTTCTGAGATGACCATACTTCCTTATCCGTTGACCCTGACTTTGAAGCTATCGTTCTTGCAGGCCCTGCAACAGACCCTGCAACTAGCCTTTCTTCAACGTGTCCTCATCTCAGATACTCACACCACCATCTCCTTATCCTTGAGATGCCTGCAACTGACCACTAGATGTTCTTACCACCATCAATCACTCCACCAGACTTGAGCAGCCTCCACTTTTACCTCTGATGAAACCAACCTGTGACTGAACCTGTTGACATCTCTTTCTGACCTTGGAACTTTGTCTTCTTCAGATACCAATCACCATGACTCCTAACAAAACCAGTGACACATTCCCTATTAACTCCTTCTCGCTGTGAGCTAACCATCCTCTGAAACCGTCTTGACTTTAGTACTCCACCTGCAGTTAAACCTCTTAAATGGCTTATACTTTATTTACTTGCAGAGACTCCACCTGAAGCTTGAATCCTTCAACAAACTCCAAATATTTCTCAACTTAGCTCCACCTTGAGAGTTAAACATCACTGTCTCGTTATTCAACCATGGATCATTGCTTGATACTGTGTCTCAGCCTCATGACACACACTCATTGTCTCTGCAGCCACTGAAAAAAAAATCGCTTATACCAGAAGATCACCACAATGCTTCCATTTGCTTCTTTGTGCCACTTAACTTGAACTGGCTTTCACTGCTGCAAGCATTCCCTCTTTTGAATGTGTAACTTGTGTCAATCTTTGAGACATTTCTCATGTTGTATCTCTTTGACATCTTGACTCTTCCTTGTCACTGAACTCTGACCATTCAGAACAGAACTCCTGCTGCCATCTTCAAGTACTTCATTACACTAACGAACCGAGCTTTTGGCCGTTAGGAATGTACCATTTTAAAGCCCACTGTCAAGTAAACTAGAAAATACTTCCCTTTCCATAGGTTTCTATACCACTGATTCCACCATCAGTTGCACCAAGAGTAATCATCTTCCCAGCCAAGTTAAGACACTACTTCCCTGTGTCACAACAGCTCTGACCTGAGCTTGTCTCAGTTAATGCAATACACCACAAGAGCTTCTTGCTTCAGCTCCCACATGAGCATTTATGTTTCAGCAGATCAGACTGTCTATTTGCTTTACACACATCTATTCTGCTCCAAACTGATTCCCTCTTGACTTTGATAACACTCTTTGCCTCCTTCTCGCTACTGATCGAGACCTCCTTGAGTTTGTTCAGCTTGGTTATCCCCTCACACAGCTCCACCTCGAACTGTGCTTCTTTCTTGTTTTGACTCTGCCTTGATGTCTTTGTAATTCATATCCTCTATGAAGAACCCATGCTGACTGCCGACATCCTCTTCACATATGATAACCACACGCTGAAGCCTTCATCTGATGAGACCATGCTGAACCTTGAACTCGTTGATACTCTCTGGGCTTTCTTCTCAGAAACTCCTCTGAAAATAACACTGCTCCACAAGTTCTTCTTGCTGCCACTGAGAACTCCAATATGATCTTGCCTCAGTCTCTGTCCAGCCATCTTTTGAGAACGTTCACGTTCTTCATGTTCTTCCCACAGACATGAACTTTACCCAGATGTATTCTACCTCTGGAGCTTCCTTGTAGAACTCACTTCTGGCCTTTTACAATTTTTTTTTTTTTCCTTCATTCCTGGATCATATCTTCAAAGCTCACCACGCCTCAGAACTAACCATCTGAACCTCACAGATTTCATGATCAACCTCTTGACCACATTCACCACGTTCTGTAGACTTCCCAGATTTTGAGCTTCTGATCCTTACCTCTGAGACTAATCAAACACACAAGCTTCCCTCAAATCTGAACCATAACTTGAAAGCCTTCAAAGTTATTTCCCTGCTCTCATAAACTGATTTTCTGGTCTTGATCCATACTCAAAACACCATATACTTCTCTGAACTCTGAAAACCAAAACTGATGTAAAAGCTTCCACCAACACACAGTAGTCAAACCACCTAAGGCGTCCCCTAGTTCTTCGATCTAAGTGTGTTACCTCCTGCTTATTCCCCCAGCAAACACTTGAACACCAGCAGCACGTACTCCTTTCACACCAAGAATTTAACCAAAGAAAACAACTTGAACCTAGTACAACTTTGGCTATCTCCTTCTGCAAAACCAGTATGCCTCTCTTGTGTTCCAACCAGCTTTCAATTCTTTGAGAATCACCAACCATGAGTACCAAGAACATCAACGAAATACATCACACGATGTACCTTGTGAGTGCATCTAATCTTGACAAACATCCCTGATTTGAGCCTTACTCTTGCTTGATTCTTTCTTGACAAACATAACCCTGCGTCGAAAGCTCTCAGCGTTGAGACATCCTCCTCTCGTTAGCTGCCATGATTTCACCCTCTTGAAATCATCACCAGGGATGAGTTTCTTCCCTGAGACTCTGTCTTTCTTCAAGACCGGCGATATCAACATGAACCCAGCTGATACCTTCTCCTTCCTCAGCTCGAGACGTCTCCGTAACGGTAAACCATACGCTCGTCTTCTTTGAAACTTGACGAAGAGTACGTTATCTTTGATTATCTTTCCTCTTTCCAGAACCTGCAATCTCCATCACATAACAGATTCCAGACTCCATAATTAATTGATCCAAGATCAATCACCAACTTAGCTCGTGATATCGCAAACCCGTAACGATTCATCTTTCTTCTTCCTCCGGTTCGTTTCTTGAACGAATCACTTGAAGATCCGAAGCTAATCCACGCATCGCCATAACCTTGCGCTCTGATACCACTTGTTGAGGAATTGAGCTCCGTCAATTCCACTCCGATCGATTCCGGCGAACTTCACGAATCAAGAACACACTCGATTTCACCCGGTTCGCGGTGTTAACGAACCGCTACGTCCGGTTAGGATCTTTCGATCCCCAACTTCCATAGATGAATCGGAAACCACCTCCGACGGGTTTATACACGAATATCACTCACCACCGATCACACTCTGATCGGTTTACAAGGGAAGAGAATCCTAGAGAAAAGACTACCCCAAGACCCAAGAATACAACCTCACTGTATCTCTCTCTCTTGATCTCTCTCTCACTCTCTTGAAGCTTTTTCGGGAAGAAGACGATGACTTCGTCAATCTCTCGTATCTATAGAAGCTGAAGACTTGTTTCTTTATAAGGATTAGTCATCGCACATGCCTCTCACGTGCTTTCAATAACTCTTCTTTTCTAAGACCTTCTAGCTGAGTCAAAGTGTTTCCCACGCTAATATTAACCCACGCTTCAGTCTTCAAGCTTCTTCTTCTAGTTCCATCATGTTGAATCATTATCTCACAATATGCTGTAAGTACATCATCTCCTTTTAGAACCGCAGCTAGTTGTACAAGCTCTTGCTGAAACTCACTCAATTTAGCATTCTCATTCGCCTCAGTCATTCTTATCTTAACCGGTTCGGGTAACGTCTCGGGACAATCAGTTCTAGGCTCTTTCCGGATTTGCAAAATGTTCTCAAACGTCCCTGCCCATTCATCTCTTTTTGTGAGGAAAGGCGTCGATAGATTGAATAGTTTCTTTACAGTCGCCGGAATCGAAGAATGCTCATATTCAGATGATGGGAATGGTGACCCGTTTGGTCCATGTACGACCGTTCCTTTCTCGATCCATGGAGACACAGCTATTGTTGGTACACGAATACCTAAGCGGTTGAATTCGAATAGGAATGGTTCTGGTCCGACTATACCGTCCGGGCTAGGCACATTGCGAACCGGTGTTGGAACGTGGTCGAAATATCCACCGTGCTCGTCGTAAGTGATCAAAAGTAGGGTTTCGTTCCATTGTGGGCTCGCTCTTAGTGTCTCGTACACTTCCTTTATAAACTTCTGAAAATGTGTAACGAAACATTGTTGGACATTAGAAAAAACATTGGAACATTTTATTTGCACTTCATTTATAAATTCTATAATATTAAGTTATTTTATGATAAGTAGCTTAGAGTCTATGTCATGCAAATTTATATTTTTACATTGTCAAAGAAAAAACATATACATCCAAACATAAAAATTACTAGTCTATTATTATTAACTAATTCATATACTTAGTAAAATATTTATAAATTACATAAACCATAATGTGAATATATATATAAGTATTAAATATTTTCAAAGTTATATTAGCTATGGAAAAATTCTATATAACTAATTTTTGTATATTAAATTCTATATAACTAATTTTTAAATTTGATTTTTTTATATTTTTAGTTTGAAGTAAGTATTTCTATTATATGTAACACAATTAACTAATAAAATATGAAGAATCAATTTCGAAATTTTAGAGTTATGTAAAAAAAATATAATTATGTATAGAAGATAAATTATCTTAGTTTAAAAGATTGGAATCTCATCCCGAATAAATTCACGGAAAGAAAAAGTACTCCAATAACGTACTTAAAATATAAAACCCCCTTTTTTTAAAAAAATGTACTAAATAATACTTTTTTACGTGTAATAGTTGAAAATTGACAATTGAATATCGATCTAGAATATTATTTTAATATATCTAATGGTAAAATTAATTGTAATAAACAAATTTCGAATTTTGTAATATTACATGAATTAGAAGTCTTTAAAATCTAAAATCTATTTTATTAACATAATATTTTTTTTCATTTATTATTTTGACGTTACAAAATATTGCTTTAGTTTTATTTGTATATTATTTTTTTAATAATTTAGTTTATTTTTAAGTAATTTTAAAATTATCAAGAATATAATATATTTAAATTATTTATTTAAAATATATCCAAATATGATGTCTCATTTTTATATGTGTTTGCGTTGAACATATTTAATTTGTAGTTTGTATATTTAAAAACATCTTGGTGCATGCCGTTCTATGATTTTAATAAATGTGTTTTCATTTCATTTTTATTACTACCAACATGATTTTTAGTGATCAGTGATAATGTATTTTTAATGTTATGTATTATATTTTATCGTATATTTTCTAACTCTTCATGCGTGCACTTTTTTTAAATCATTTTAATCAGATAATAGGTTTAAAGATGTAAATAAAACTGTGTATGTTGTAAATTTATACTTTTTAGTATAACTGAGCACTATCAATTATGGAAATTATTGTGACAACCCGTCCCGTGGACCACTCGCCCCGTAGACCCCAGTCTCACAGCGCTGCAGCGCATCGACCCCAATCCATCCCTTATGAGTTCTCACTAACTCCATAATTAGGTTGTTGGTGAGCCTCGAACCCAGAACCTCACCCTTTAACAACTCTCTCAACAATCTAATTATGGAGTGATAGAGAACTCATAATCGAGAGGTTGGGATCGGTGCCCTGCAGGACTGTGAACCTAAGGCCTACTGGGCGGGTTGTCACAATTATATTATGATTTTATTTTACTAAATCTTTATTTCTGTGTATACTTTTGTTTTATTTTGTATTTTTACAATTTTATTGTCTTATTCTTTAATTGCACAGAATTGCTATTTCATATACCTTAAAAATCTTCGGTTGATTTTGTTTGTTTTCTTTCTCCAATTACAATGTACGGTTAAACTGGTAAATGTATAGACATGCTATTAACTATACCATTAGTCTAATTATATGTCAATAACAAAGGCAAAATTTTCTAAATAATGGTTATATTTATCTAATTATATTTTCGCCAGTTTTGGGTCTTCAATGGACCAATCAATTAAGGTATACACGTTTTAATTAAAATTAATATGTAATGTTAATATTCATTATAAGGTGATTATTTATGCATACTGAAATTTATATCAGTAATTAACTTAGGCCTTGATTGGCAGAGCCAGGGGTGTTCAATCCGGTAAAATCGAACCAGTTAAAATCAAACCGAACCAAAATAGAAAAAATGGTTTGGATTTGGTAATACCGAATATACCGAATGGATGTCATTTTTAAGAAACCGCGGTGTATGGATATGGTTAGGTATATAAACCGAACAATTAAAATATAATAGCATAAGTTCATGTAAATTATATAATATAATTAATAATATATACGGTATATAATATACCTAATTTATTTTATTGGTATGATCTTCCTACTTAAATGTTTATTTTAGTTATTTAATATTTTATTATAAGTTCAAAATTTTTTTATCAAATTAAAAAAAAACTTATTTTTTTTACTTTTTTGTTTAATAGTATTATGGATTACTCATATTTCTTACTTTTATTTTACAAAACTATTACTCTTATTAACTAAATATGTTTACTGATTATATAAATAGTAAATTAAAAATGGATTATTTAAAAACCAAAATATCACCATGTTATAATTAAATTTAAAGCCGATATTTAATCTTATAATGTTAAAATAAAAGTATTTAATATTTTAATTTTATAAAACATTTAAAAATAATAAATATGTTTTTTAATTTAAAGTTATATTGTAAATTTTATTAAAATTTGTTGGTTTGAGTTGAAAGAATCACTAATGGATTTTTAGTGTACATAAAACTATTAAAAAAAAAATTAAGGAAAATGTAATGATTTATATTTGTTCTTTTGATTTTTATTTCACTTTGATATAGTTAAAGAAAATCTAAAATAAAAACAACTGATACATTTTCTAAGAGTTTCAAATTTTAATATTTACACTAATTATTTCACACGATATTAATTAATCCTTTTCCAAGATAAATAAATTGAAAATATAATGTAATGTAATAAAATTATAAAATATATATTTTAAAGTACTATATAAATCGTTTCAATAAAGCCATAGATAATAGCCATGTAAAAGCTATTTCCCTTTACTTGTTTAAGAGATTCTCGATCTAAGGTTGTTCTTTGTACATAGTAAATTCTATTACATAGACATAATCATTACAAGACTGATCTCCATTTGTCTTTGGTAATAAAAATTATGTTTTAAAGAAATTAAAAAGAAAATCAAATCCTTTTGTTTTGCTGAAAGGTAACAAAGTGGCTGACGGTGAAGACATTCAACCTTGCGACAATGGAGCCGGAATGGTTAAGGTATGTTTCTTGATCCCATGGAACAATGTATCATTTAGTTTCTGTCTGAGATCATGTCTCTATTATTTGACTTAGGCTGGTTTCGCTGGTGATGATGCACCACGAGCTGTGTTTCCCAGCATTGTGGGTCGTCCACGTCACACCGGAGTGATGGTTGGTATGTGAGAAAAGAATGCTTATGTTGGCGATGAAGCTCAATCCAAACGTGGTATTTTAACTCTCAATTACTCTATTGAGCACAGCATTGTCAACAACTGGGATGACATGGAGAAGATTTGGCATCATACTTTCTACAATGAGTTTCGTGTTGCACCTGAGGAGCATCCCATTCTACTCACTGAAGCACCTCTTAACCCGAAAGCTAACCGTGAGAAGATGACTCAGATCATGTTTGAGACTTTCAATGCTCCCGCTATGTATGTGGCTATTCAGGCTCCTGCTGTTAATTTGAAAACATAAAACCAGATGAGTTCAATCCACCAAGATCGTTTGACAGACTGCTCTTAAAAACCATTAGAGGTGGCATAACAATGTTTTAAACGATTTTATTATATAAAAAAACAGGTTTAGATATTGAAAAAATAATCAATAATTTTCTAAATCTTTTTATAAAACGCATAATTTCCCTATCGCCTAATTACCATATAAATATTTTTCTATAAATTATTATAAAACGCATAATTACTACCGTCTAGCTAATTCTTTAACTTTGGTTTTAGATTGGTTTTACGTATCAAATTAGATCTCTCGAGAAAGAGATAGAGAGACTGACCTTGTGATATGTAGAATACTCTTTAACTTTGGTTTTATATTTTTCAACACTCTCTGATATCATTAACAATACTCTCCTTCTGCTCCCTTTCTTTTCTTCTTTGTCATCGACAAAGCAACTGCAACTGCAATGACAACAACAACAAAAACAATACCTTTAGGGACCATTCATCTGATTTCTCTATTAACTTCCTGAAAGCAAAAAGATATAAAGAGAAGAAGACATGCACTTAGCTACATAACAAAGAGACTGAAGAGTACATGAAACACAACATCAAAGATTAGCCTTGTCGCCATTGTCGGTGAACGGACAGTTCCTCTAGATACCTGCGTTGGGTAAATAAGCAAATAAGCAGGAGTCTGTGATACTTTACTTGGCTATCCTGATGGCGTTTTTGGTTGTTGCAGTTTTGGGCAGACTAATGAGGTTGGCCCTTTATACAGTTTAGACTGGCAGCTGTTGCAACTTGCAAGCCATATAACACCATCATCATTTGTACCAATGCAAATTCAAAATATGCAATATGTTTTCTTAAATTGCAAGTATAAGCTTAGTTTGCAAGTGCTCATATTTCTTTCTATATAACAAAGTTTTAGTACCTGAGACATTTCCTTCACACAGTCATGCCAAGATATCGCCAGTAAAAGTCTCCACCTTGGTCACCTCTGTTGAACTGATTAATGCACCATTGCTTTGGTTCTCTGCTAACCTAAAACATGATACGTAGTTAGCTAAAAGTTGTATCATTGAATTATGGGTATTGAAGAAAGGGTAGATAATTTACCATAGGATGCACTTGATAATTTATAAAAGGTCCTCTGCATATGACAAATCGTTGCTAGGATTAAACTTGAATGCACAATCCACACAGTCAATGATAAGGTTCATTAAAAGGGGAAATATAATTTTCTTACTCTTTAAGCTTAAAGGTCTGAAGTATAGGGAAATGTTGGCCATCAATTAGCCTGAGATGGCCGGATACATCTGCAGAACCAATAACTATCATTTCAGAGACTGAGGTGAGGTTGCTCTATCTTGGAAATGCGATACAATATCCTGATTCTATAGTTCGGATCATTAAAGATACAACTTACCGTACAGATCGCCTTCACGTCACAGTTTCCTTTGAGGGCTTAAACCTGAATCGCTTCGAATCAATGGAAAAGCAGTTCCATTCAATCTAGGACAGCACCGAGTTGTGAGCAATGCTGATAAGGGGTTGTTTTCATTGATAATGAAACCTTGTACGATAGTGCCCTGTCCATGTGTGTCAGGTAGAAGATGTCGACGAACGGAAAAGGAAAAAGCCAGATTAGAAAGAAGAGGCGTACCTGTTCATCGCCATAGCTTCAGGCTCTTCAAAGTAGGCTTTCGGGGTTGCTTGGAAGTAAGTTTAGACGAAATTACGAAACTTTTTAGCCATTTATTCATGAGGAGAAAGAAAGGGAGGTGAAAAGAATCCATAAAGAGAGAAGTAAAGAACACAAATGATTGATAGGATGGATAGCTGTAACGGAGAAGACGAAGTAGATGGGATGCGACAGAGATGATGGAAGTTGCAAAAGTGGACTTGATCTGGGCTGTAAAGAAATAGAATGAGCAAGTTCATAAGAAGCCCATCATTTTTCATTGTCGACTTAAGAAGAAATGACGTGTTAAAAAAGAGAATTTTGATTGGTTGAATTTTTGTGAGGACGTGGACACCCTCCCCATTCACCATATTCCCCTTTTAGTATAGGTTAGATGTCTTGTTTAGTATTGTTTTGTTTATGGTAGGAGTGTTAGCATCTAAGTGTCTTTGTCATGTTAACTCTAAAAAGCATCTTCTTTTATTTGATCAAAAAGAGACATTAATCTTGGTAAACTTAATGTTACATATCAAAACGAAAAGCACCAAGTTTGTAAATCAAAAGCCTTGCGTAATACAAATAAAAACCAAACTCTAATTAAAGTAGCTATTGAATCCTAACACCAAACAGCATGAACCCTCCTTTGCTCACCTCGGATTTGGTTTCTTCTTCTACCTTCGTGCCAAAGAAGTTTTCTGTCTTCATTTCTCTTTCAGAAACGTTATGAACCATCTCGTTAACTTCCTTGGGCTCCACGGAACCCTTATCTGTAAAGTAATCAACATCAATCATCAAGAATTTGTTGCTTTGACCTTCTAAAGTCTTGAAATTGCTAGGGACATCGCAAGTGTAGAAGACAATAACATCTTTCTCCTTTAGATTCTTCTCCTTGACGAAACCATTCCATCCTCTGGTGAAGACAAAGCTCTGGCTACTCTTCCAGTAACAATACCTAAACTTCCATTGCCTCATCGCCCTGTCGTAAAACACAACCTCAACATCCTCCACAGCTCCTCCTGTTTCGCCCTCGTCTCTCTCGCTTATGAAAGGCAAATGCTTCACCGCGTGCTTCTTGGGTATCACAAGCCTGTTGAGCTTCCCAACATCGCTCGGTGTCAGTTCCTTGTGGAAAAGCTCCGTGCAAGAGAAACACTTGGTTGATTCTTCTCCTCCTCCTCGGCGCTGTTTTGATCCCACGATGTTGATGTTGGCGATGGCTACCATCTGAGATCTTACTATTAGATAATCGCTGAACTTCTGTTGGTAAGAACTTTCTCTGATCATGTTCAACACAGCTTCCGTTGTGTGGCTTTTTTGAAAGTCCGGTTCGTGGATCGTGATTTCAGACCAAGGGAAGTTCCGGTGCGAGTTAGCGTCGAAGCTTCGGAGCTTGATAGATGCGCTATCGTAAGCAGCAGCGGCTTCAGCAGCGGATTTGAAAGTTCCAAGCCAAATCCGTTTGTGGTCTGCGTAAATCTGAGCGCCCCAGTGACCGTTCTGTTGCTGAACCACACCTTTGTATTTTGTTGTCGCGGTCGGGGAGACAGTAGGTTTCATGCGTTTGGCCAGGCGCAAGTCACTTGAGACGGAAGTATCTGTCGTTGTGTTGGCTTCATGGCTTGTCTCCTTGAGGCTATCCATCGGTAAAAGAAACAAAAGCAAATCTAACAAACAGAAAAGGAGACAGAGAGACAAAAGAGTATTTGAAGGAGAGATTTGAGAGGAGATTAAATCCGTGAATGTTGTATCCTTATCGATGATTCTTTAGAATGATACACTTTCCATGTTTTGTATTTGTTTCTAACTTTTCTGAGGTAAAAAATGGTAAACTTGACAGAGTTGTTTCCATGTTTGTTCTTGTTTCTAAACTTTTCTGAGGTAGAAAATGGTAAACTTGACAGAGTAATTAATTACACCAGAAGCTGTTTGTGGTAACTTTCCCTTGTTAATGAGATTCTTTTTCTGTCAGATATATTTTCTCGGTAGAAAAGTTAATTTTCCTTGAGGATTAAGACAAAGCTGGAGAAAAATATTCAAGTTTTTTTATAAGGACATATTTACTTTTTTTCTTAATTTAGACATTAGTTGCGAAACTTATATCATCATATCATGTCATGTGGTTTCTTGTTTTTGTTTCTGGTTCTTGTTACATCTGAAAAAAAAACTACTGATCAGAGAAATTTAACAATCAACCACATTTCACAGTTTCTTTCTTTACATGCATAAAAGGATGACCATTATAACAGTTTCTTCTTTACATGCACATGGATATTCAAAAAGGATAAGTAACCTGAAATCTCTTGGACGCAGAAAATGTTATCAAATCCTCAGGTTATTCTCATCTTCAAACATAAAAATTAAGCATCTTTGTATTAATGTTGTTTGTCAGTTCGATCGGATATCTAAACGGACTTCATGTACCTGATGTATTGTCCACTGGACCGGCCAACACTTTTATGGTCCTAAAGCAACAAAAAATAAAAATTAAACTCTTAATTTTATGTTAATTTAATGTTTTAAATAATTTTTATAAATTTTGTAATGATTACATAACTATACACAAAATATTTTGGGACTTTTTTCAATCTACTTTATTAAATACTAGGGGGTTTTCCGGGCTACGCCCGGATTTTTTCCTATAATATTAGTTTAGTTTTCTATTTATATTTTAAAATAGAACAAATATGATATACACTGAAACTTGTTATAGAATTATAAACATAAATGGAAATTTAAAAATATTTGAAATAAATTGTTGTGTTTTATTGGAGTTTTATGTAGGATATTAGTAATATTAATAAAAAGTTAACTAAATTATAAGTTAAGATATATATATATTCTTTATCTTGGTTATTTATTTTTATGTAAAACAATTGTAAAGCTTATAATTAGTACTGTATAAATTTTGATTGGTTTTAAAATTATTAAATTTCATTTTTGTACTTGTCTTTAAAAGAAAGTACCACCGACTTGTATACCGGTTCTTTATTTGTTGACTTCTTAGATCTTTTATCTGTGCTACGCGCAGATTGTTTGGTATAGTTAAACTTTTATTTATTTAATTAATTTATATTTATTTTAATACTCTATATCGTAATTTGTATAGTGATTTTTTGCCTCTGAACTCTCATACTTAAAGTTAAAGCCACTAAAAGATTTATAATCCTTAATAAATAAATATATTTGTTAGTATATAATTAACAATTAATTAAAAAGAAATTTTATTGATTTATAATTATCATTGTCTAAAAATAATTTATATTATGTTATAAAGTCTTCATATCTTAAATAAATAATTAGATTTGTTAATATATTATCGTAAATTAAAATGATTTTTTATTTGGTAATAATCATTATATAAAAATAATTTATATTGTGTTACCAAAAATAATATTTTACATCATTATTATTTTTTAAAATAAAAGAGATATATCTCTCTATATATATTGTATATAATTTTATATATACATAAGTGTTTTAAATATTCTTACACGATAAAGGACAATTTTATTATAATAAATAACTTTGTGATATGTAAAAAAATTGATATTTATTTTTTATTAAATATTTCAAATGCATGAGTATTTTTAAACTGTATTTTACGTGATAAAAATAATTTTGCTATGATAAAAAAACTCTGTATGGTTGATTTAATATTAAATATTCTGAACATATGAAAATAATTTATTCTAGTGATATTTAAATTGATAATATATTTATTTATATGAAATTATTGTGTTTGCAACCAATGTACCGTTGCAACAAAACTCTTTCTTGAGGTCCTTAAGTATCTTGCTGTAAAATAAACATGAACATGACTCTGAACCAATGTACCGTTGCAACAAAACTCTTTCTTGAGGTCCTTAAGTATATTGCTGTAAATATACTCTTTCTTCAACCCTTGGACTGTTGTCAAGCTTTTCCTACCATTGCGCTGCTGCACACGGATGTGGACGTACTCCTTTGTTCCCGCACCTGAGTCCTCAGCATTCGCATCAGCAAACGGGTCTGCAGGTAATTAAAAAATAAACTGATTAGCTAATGAGAAACATTAACCATAGCCCATGTTCCAAATATAAAAAAACTGTAACCAAAGATTTAAGATAAGTCTTAAATGGACAAATGAGGCAGATAAGCAGAGGTATAAAAACAATTTATATAGTGAAACAAAAAAATACTTTTAAACCATTATATTATAAAATAAAGGGAATATTCAAATTATATTGAAACATTAGAATTGTAAGAATTAAAAAAGCTAAAATCTCAACGTCGATCATTTACGTCGGTCATGCCTTAGACCATCTCCAATGTATTCCTCATTTTTTTGGAAAATGATTGGTTTGGGTTTGTTCGTGAATTTCAATGGGATGGTTGTTGATTTTTGAAAACATCTTTGATGTAGTGTTGAGGTAATCAACGCAGAAGAAGTACCTGATAGCGATTAAAATGATCAGAGAAAAATTGATGAGCTACAGTAGTCATAGTATAAGATACCAAGTGCTTCTTTTGAAAGCTGTAAATCATTAAGCATTCTAATGAATCAAAGTCTAAACAAAGAAGCATATTCTTTGCAAATATTAGACCAAAGCAAGAGTGGAAATTCAAAATAAAACGACAAATCATAGTCTTGGCTCAATCTGACAACCATAATGCACCGAATGGAATGAGTGCTAGAAGCTTAATTTTCCATGTTTTGCACGCTTAGCCTTATGCGATTTGTCAATGGCACTGCCACTCCAATTTCTCTCATCAGCAATGAATCCACAGCCATTTGAAAATGCACTAACTACATTTGCAGAAGGCCCAACAACTACATCATCGGCAGCAAGTGGGATCTCAAGATGAACTAACGTTTTTAACTTAGCTATCTTAAGCTTTTATTTTACCTCGGCAGATTCCAGCTGTATGTAAGCAAAGATTTGCAGAATTGTCATTGGCTCAGCTTTAGTAACCTCCTCAGCATTAACCAGAGTAGCAATCCCTGGGTTAGAACTGAACCTGAGACAATGTAGAAAACAATAGATTTATCAGGGTCGCTGAAGAAAGAATGAATTCGAATATTACTTGGAATTGACAAACATAACACTGTTGGCTCTATAGTTACTAACCAGCTGAAGTAATCAATAGTCGGCTGGACAACTTTGTCTATGAAGACACGTGAGGATGCCACAGAACTGAGAGCTAAATTCCCTGCTTTTGGTTAACTCATTAAAAAAGACATGTTAGTGACGTGGTTTCACAAATGGCAACATATTGGTAAAGTCATAATTAACACATACGCTTGAACAGCAACGTAATTCTACGTTAGAAATCAACCTGAAATTTATGAGATATAAGCAATCAAAGTCAACAAAACGCTTTTTAAAACATATCAAGCAAGCATTGATATAGAGGTTGCGTGGAGAGAAAACTAAATCAATGTTAGACACTAACCTGAACTTGATGAGCTTTTAGTAATAAAAGTCTAATTTACAATGGTCACTCACTAACATAAGAACATCGATGCAGTGATTTCTTGAAGAGGACACTATTTGGCACAAGTATGTTTATTTCAAGTTCGAGATCATGAGTGAAAGCAAAATATCTAAAATAAATATCTTTAATATCCACACTACTGCCTATGCATTTTCAAAATACATCAGGTAGGTAAATAAGGATAACAGTACCAACAGATGACAAACAGCTTCGCAAAACAGTAAACGTGAGGATTAGCAGTGTTGGGTATCCTTAAGGAAGAAATAGTTACCTGCAAGGCGTTTTGTGTTCACCGTCGTGACTAAAAGCACGGTGGGATTGTTTTCACTGGGTGTGAACTACTTATAGAAATCTTTTGCAGCCTGGTGCCAAAGGTAAATCTTAACAGGTCCCCTGCAAAAAAAAAAAAAAAAATTAATAGAGGTTAAGTTATATTGGTTTGTGCGGCAAGAGAGTAAGCTTTGCACTAAAGAGAGAAGTCTTCATTCTATTAACAGGAAACACTTACCCTTTTGACTGTAAATGAACCAAAAAACGACATGTGATTACCGTAGTGATCACCCCTGAGCTGAGACCCTTGGATATCGTCATGAGAGTGGAACCTAACCTCTTTCCGTCAATAAAAAGGCTGATGTCGTCAAGCACTGAGAGAAAAAAAAATTAAGCAAGAAAGTAATTGTTAAACTCTGATCAGTAACTCGATAAATCTCCTTGTTTCTGCTAGCGTAAAAATTCAGAAGGCTGTAAGTTGTTTCTGCTTTGGATGAGGCGAGTATCGTGGAGCACGAGCGGAGGAAATGAACCACAATCCCCTAACGGAGTAGATATGTAACCCAAAATTCACGACCTTTTAATCTCATTTTGTATCAAACCCAAAATTCAATGAACTCATACCTGTTCGTCGCATTGGAGGAGCTCCAACCCAATAAAGGTCCTGCCTTTTGTAATGTTTCTTGACTCCCAGAAATGGATTAACCGAAAACGGAGCTCAGTTTGGCTGGTAAATGTGAGACCTCGCTAAAGACACAACAACGGGAGGCTAGCCGGTGGAGACGGGAGACTATACTGTGGATTCCATGGAGGTAGCTGTAGCTATAGCTGTAGCTGTGGAGACGGGAGGGGAAGAGATTAGTTCGTTCGTTCCATATTTAAGGTGAGAGCTAAGAACAAAACAATAAAAAAGAGATTAAAAAACGTCATTGATTGATGAAGAAGAGCAAGATGTAACGAAGATTACATAGCAATCATACCGTGAAGACGAAGTGGAATCGTCAATGCTGCTTTCCACACTTCAGATAAAATTAGGGTGGCGAGATTGGGTTCGATCTGGGCCGTTTAAGAAACGGAAAGACAGCCCAAACAAAGAACCAGTTATGATCTTCTGTCGACAGGAACAGCATTGACGTGGCCAAATAATAGTTTCTGATTCGTTGATTTATTAATCTGACGTGGACAGCTTTAGAATGGAGTATATATCCCTTTTAGTATAGTATAGATTTCAAATATGTATAAATATATATATATAAATATAACCACTTAACTATTAAGATACACTAGAGCTGGATCCGCCCGGTCGGGCGGGTTTTTTTTGTTTACGTAATGTAACTAAATATTTTTTACACCATTATATAATCTATAAAAATTATGATAAAATGGTGACAAAAATACATCACATAATACATATATTGCTGTTACATAATTTCACTAATAATAAAAAAAATGATTTATATAACTGTAAATGCAAATATCACGCGAATATTTGTTTTTATTTAACCGATATCATTTTTATTTACCTGATATCGATTTCGCTAGTGGAAATGGAAATGCTAATAGCCTTTCATTGGTCGGGTTTGATAGGCGTTGAAAAGAATTATTTACAACATTTGGGTTCCTTGTAAAAAGAGAAACCATTTTTTATTTTTTAGGAATATACTTTTGTTTTCTATAAATAATATAATATTTTTTTCATGTATTATGTATTTTTTATTATGACATTAGCATAATAATTAAAATATATATTTTAGTTTATTTTTAGTTTATGTGTATGTTTTGCATAAACTAACATATATATGCGAAAATAATATTTGAGATGTTTTGATATGTTTTTGGTCATAAATGATAACTATATTTAAATTTCCAACCTGTTACATAAGTAGTCTTAAGTTTTAATTTCTCAACCTCATATATAAATATTTGTCATGCATTTTTAGTAAAATATTTATATTATGCTTATTACAATGAGTAATTTGTTAGAATGAGTAATTGCATTTCTTGTATTTATATTATTATCAAATTAATTTTATTTTAACTTATTGACTTTAACATTTTATTATATGTAGGATTTTTATTTTATATGAACTTTTTTTTCTTTTTTTTAGAACATTGTTATCTTGTCTAAATGTTTTTCTTTACGTACAAAACTTGAAGAATATTCTTTTGAAACTTTCCCTATTACAATTTTCTCATAAGAAAAATCTTAGGTTTTTTTTATTTTTTTAATACTAATACTTAAATGTACATGTTATTAGCAAATCTAACATTTCAAATCCTTACTAAAGAAAATTAATTTAAGGTAAAATTCAAATTTTTTTTTTTTTTTTGTCATCAACTTTTACAGACTCAAACTGACTCTGTAAACCAAACTGGGTGATCTGCATCCATGTGAACGACAAAAGACAGCTGCTGTCTAACACTGCGTGCTAGTCTATCCGCCATTGTATTTTGCGTCCTTGGTATATAGATGATCTCTGATCGGGTGAACATCTCTTTCAGGGTCTTCACATCTTCCAAATAATTTGCAAATGCTGGCCACTCCTCAGGTTCCGAAACCATCTTCACCAATTGAGAGCAGTCCGTTGCAAACGTAACCTGAAACTGACGTAAATTCCTCATACATTCCATAGCCCAAAGGAGCGCTTCCATCTCCGCATGAAGAGGAGAAAGACTGGCCCTAACATTCCTCGCCCCCAACAATCCATCAAAACCTTCTAAGGTACTAAGCCAGCCTTGTCCTGAATACATATCCCCCTCTTTCCATGACCCATCTGTGAAACACCATCTTCCTGGAATTGACGGCAAAATGATATTCCCTATCTGTGGTGTTGTCCTTTGTTCGTTCACTATTTGTGCCTCAGCCCACAATGTAGATTCTGTTTCCGCTAATTTGAGTGTGTCCATGGGATCCATATCCAAATTACTGAAAACTTTATTATTCCTAGCTTTCCAGATGTACCATAGTATCCATGCAAACTGATGATCTTCCAACTGTGGAAGTACTCTCCAGAATAAATGATCCATATTTGTGAAAAGAGAACCTGTTGGAAAAATATCTGGATTTGATGGAATCTTCGAAAGAGCCCAAACCTGAAGTGCTGGAGGACATTCGAAAAACACATGGTTTATCGATTCCTCCTGGGCTCCACATCTTGCACAACAAATATCCCCTTGAATTCCCCTTGATTGTAAATTCTTCTTCACTGCTATACATCCTGTCAGCAATTGCCAAAGAAAATGTTTTAACTTTGGTGGACACCGTATTTTCCAGCAGAAGGCTTTCAGAACATCCACTGTGGGACCAATCAGTAAAGGTGGTTTCTCTCTGTCTGGATAGATCCGTTCTACCTGATATCCTGACTTGACCGTGTATTTCCCGTGTTTGGTGAAGTGCCATCCATCAGTATCTACCCTCCGAGTCCTGCTCAAAGGAATGCTTTCTATAATTTTTGCATCCTGTGGATCCACCAAAAACCGAATTGCCTGTGAGTTCCAAGTACGTGATGAGGAGTCAATGAGAGACTCCACTGTGAGGTCCGGGTATAAATTGTGTTGATTTTTGTTAGCTGGTCTCGGGCGAGTGGTTGGGAGCCATGGATCATTCCATACAGATATGGAAGAACCTGATCCCACCCTTTTGATTAGTCCTTTGCTTACCAGAGATCTAGCAGAGACGATACTCCGCCAGCCATATGACGGAGAATATGAACGAATCGGTTCCAGAGGTGACCCATTCCTGAAATACCGACCCTTAAAAACTCGAGCGAATAAAGTATTTGGCTTCTCTATTAGACGCCATAACTGTTTACCAAGCATTGCTGTGTTGAAATCTGTGATATCCTTAAATCCCAACCCTCCTTCATCCTTATCTATACATACTTTATCCCATGATTTCCAATGCATACCTCTTGTACTTCCCCCTGGACTCCACCAGAATTGTGATACAACACTCGTCAATTTTTTCACGGTTGCTTTAGGTAAACGATAGCACGACATCGTATGATTTGGTAATGCCGTAATCACTGATTTAATGATCACTTCCTTTCCTCCTTTTGTAAAGAACCTGAAAGTCCATCCATTGACCTTACTATTTAATCGATCCTGAACAAAGCTAAAAACTTGAATCTTTGAGCCCCCCAGGTTTTCTGGAAGACCAAGGTAAGATCCCATCCCTCCAAGATTCTGAATGCCCAAAATATCCCTTAATTCCTGTCTTACGGATTCTTCAATCTTATGTCCAAATTGAATTGAGGACTTTTCAAAATTTATTAGCTGTCCTGAAACTGCCTCATACTCCTTTAAAATCCTAAGAATAGTTTGACATTCTTCTTTTTGCGCTCTACAAAAAAAGAGGCTATCATCCGCAAAAAGCAAATGAGATATCGACGGACAAGCTCTAGCTACCTTCATTCCCGTTAGTTGTTGTCCTCTCTCCGCCTTTTTTATATTTGCAATTAAGGCCTCAGTGCAGAGAATAAATAAATAAGGCGATAAAGGATCTCCTTGCCGTAAGCCCCTATGTGGAACAATGAGGCCCCGCGGTTGACCATTTATAAGTACCCGATATTGAACCGATGATATACATTCCATCATCAATTTGATCCAATGGAGATCGAAACCCATTTTCTGTAGTAGGGCCTTAATAAAGTCCCATTCCACTCTATCGTACGCTTTGCTCATATCCGTCTTAATTGCCATATACTTTCCTTGACAAGCTTTATTTGTTCGCAATCCGTGAAACATTTCCTGGGCGATAAGAATATTATCAGAAATCAACCTTCCTGCCACTAATGCCGATTGAGTTTCAGATATGAGTGAGGGAAGATATATTTTCAATCGCTGGCACAAAACCTTAGAAATAATCTTATATCCCACGTTACAAAGGCTAATTGGCCGCAATTCCGTCATCCTTGTAGGTCTCTCCGTTTTTGGAATCATACAAATATTAGTGATATTTAACCTTGCGTCCATTTCTCCAGAAACCAAAAAATTATTCACCATCTCTACCAAATCATTCTTAATAATATGCCAGGAGTGTTGGAAAAAAAGAGCAGTCATGCCATCCGGTCCTGGCGCCTTCTCAGGATGCATCATAAACAAAGCCTCTTTGACCTCCTCCTCCGTCGCTAGCCTCAGCAAACGTTGATTCATCTGAGGAGTGATACCCGGTGTAACCTCTGTCAGAAAACCATCAAAATCTGATGGAGAAGTGGTACTAAATAGATTTTCAAAATAGTCGATTGCCACTTTTTCCACACCATTATCCTCTGTAATCCAATTTCCCGCAGCATCATGTAGGCCAACAATTCTGTTACGAACCCTTCGTTGCTTGGTTAAAGCATGATAAAATTTCGTGTTAAGATCCCCAGAAGAATACCACATGTTCCTACTTTTCTGATGCCAATATTCTTCTTCATCCTTATATGCATCTTGTAATTTCCTAGACACCTCGAGAATATCCTCCTGCGATCTTGTATTATCTGTTTGTACCTCTTCAAGTGCTTGTTGTAGATCATTTATTTTTTCTTTTCCATAAGGTGGATTATTTTTCCACCATTTAGCAATTTCATGACGACAATTACTAATTTTAGCCACAATACTCTCAGATCTCCCTTCTTCTCTCCCGTCGCTATGATCCAGCCAGCCCATAGCAATTGAATCCATAAGTCCTGCTTGACCAATCCATCTCTTATCGAACCGAAATTGTCCTTTTCTCTTGGTAATTTTATCTTCTAAATAAGCCACCACCGGCCGATGATCGGAAGCCACCATTCTTAGATACTCTGTAAAGGAACAAGGAAATAGAGTATGCCACTCTTCATTTGCTAAGGCACGATCTAATCGACATCGAACCAACACTGCCCCTTTCCCTTTTCCTCTTCTTCCTTGCCATGACATTTTGTTTCCCCGAGCCGGAAATTCTAGTAAACCACTATTTCTTATCATATTATTAAAAGGAACAAACGAATCCGCATTCCTCAAAGATCCTCCATCTTTTTCATGGTTACCTGTAATTTCATTAAGGTCACCAATGATGAACCAGGGTTCAGATCGCGATAGTCCATATCTAGTTAGACGTTCCCACACCTGTTCCCTCATCTTTTGTACTGGGTCCCCATATACAAAAGTAAGATAAACTGTTTTTCCAAGAGCCTCCGCCTCCACATCAATCATTCGGTTACTAGAATATAATACCTTGACCTGATATTCATTATTGTAAAAAAGTGCCAATCCTCCACTTCGCCCCACGGGGTCCACTATGACCAGATTATCATAACCAATATGTGATTGAAAGTTTTGAACAAACTCTGAATCTTGTTTTGTTTCTGCTAAAAATAAAAAATCCGGTTTATGTTTGTGTCTTATCTCTTTCAAATAACTTATGGTCCACTTACTTCCCATTCCTCGACAATTCCAACTCAAAACTCTCATTAAAAACAATTTTTTTAATTTGCTCCAAAGAGCCGGATTGACGAGTGTAATGATACCCATTTCCCATAATCCACCTATTATCGTTCCTTTGGAGCCTTAACCATTTCATAAAGATCCACAATGCCACTACTCGTTTAAAACTCCCATTTTTGCCACTTTCTTTAGTCACAGAGAATGCATGAAATATCATTACGTGTAGCATAAAATAATAGCAATCCCTTTGACCCCTCAACAAAGATAATAATCTGACGTTCTTTACATTTGGCTTACGTACCCACCAATCCAAGAAATCCCGTATTCCATAAAAAACCTTTAAATATACGTTTAACATAGACACAATATAACATAAATCATTTCCTATATGACTCCCATGCCTCATTATCCAAACCATACTCGAACCGACATCACCAACATCATCCTCTATTATCCAAACTGAACTAAAGAATATTAGGCACACTTTCCTTCCCCCACCACTTATCTCTTCTAAAAATCCTCTGTTTCGTGACTGATTACCTTTGTTGACAAGGAGCACCAAAAATGTAGTTCTAGATAACATGTAGAACTCATCAATATACCCTATAAACCTCCCAGCATCCGTTCTTGTCGATCTATAACCCCTCCTGAGATCTATTGACGAGCTAATAATCATCCTTATTAAGAAAATCATCATTAAAAAATATTCTAATAACATTACCAATGAATCCCAAAAACTCCAAGTATTGTGAGAACAATGAGATAAACCACCACAACAATCACCACAAGAAAAAAATATTGTAAACTCCGAACAATATAAAGGTTTAGACTCAATTACACCAGTGAAAGTACAATTTTTCCACAATTCCTTATGACAACCGTATAGGACTTTGCATGAAGAAAATGAGATGTGCAGTATTACGTGCCACACATTGTCCAAATCCACTGTTCCATTTCCCTTATACATGTATTTCCCCGCAATTGACATCATAATAATACCAAAAAAACCAAAGTTTTGAAGCCTCTCATACTCCATGACCATCTCAAACTCATGTTGTTGATCAAAGCCATCAGTGTACCAATCAGTATATTCCATTAAACGCCATGTCAATCCTCTCTCGCCCCATCTCCGTAACCGTAAAGGCCTCCACCACAACTTGTCAACTCTCACCCATTCCTGCCACACACGTAAACAATACCACCATACACCTAAATACAGAGCCAAGCCTTTTCCAACAGACCACAGCACCATACCAACAGACACAATTTGCCTTATACATACCAGCCTCCGAACGTTTCCACATCTCTGTGCCCAAGTAACAGAGCCATTCTGATGATGAACAATTACTCCCAGCAAATTAAAGTACCAGAAACACCAGAAAATAATTTTATTCCAAAATTTAACAAAAATCCAAAGAACCAAAACAAGAATTAATTTCCTTATACCCATTAAGCCAAATAAAACCCCAATACTCAGAAAGCTTATTATAAAAAAAGAAAACACTCCTCCAAAAACCAATTCCTTCTTGCCTGATCTTGCTGTTCCAAATTTAAGAATCAACCACAAATCACCAATCAATCCAGTTCCAAATCCAAAATATTGAGATGAATCGCAATCTAAAACACGTTTATAGTTCGACGATTTCACCTTGATAATGATCGGGGCCCTGCACCGATCAATCCAACGTTTCCATTTCCTTATCTTCCCCAAAATCTCCTTATTGAATCTCAAATCAATCCCTGATTGATTTGAAGGAAAGCCCTTTTTCCAGTCATCCGAATCGCGCTCTTGAAACTCCTTGATGAACCAATCTCCTACGCAAATACCCGGATCCCATCTTCGAGAATACATCAAAACCCTAGATCGCCATTTTTGTCGCTAGAGAGAAAGCAAGTCAATAAAACGCACGTTTAGACTAACTTTTAGGTAAAATTCAATTAAACATATGTAATATCATACATAATTTAAAAATAATTTTCTAATAGCATTTTAGTTATATATATCTAAAAAAATATCGTCAATTAAATAGATTAGTCAAATTGGTTATTTGAAAAGTTTATTAGGTACAAATTTAGAATTATCAAGTAAAATGGATATTTTAAATATGTTCTCATTATTAAGTTTTTATTCCCAAATAAGGCATATCCCTTAAATTTTTTAAATATTGTTAATTGATTTCATTAACAATAAAATTTTGAAGTGGAAGCACTGTAGCCTATTGGTTAAGGTTTAAAGGCTTCTACACCCAGGTTTGGGGTTCGAATCCCAGACTATGCAATTTATTGCAGATTACAGGAAATCCAGGTTTCAAGTCCCGGAGAAAGCGGTTTATCAAGCAATTATGCAGACTACAGAGGAAAGGCTTGCAAGGGATCTTCAACATGGTGCAAGTAAATCTGGTCAGGCGTGGATCTTTATAGGACGGCTCAGGTGATGCAGTTAGGCGTAGGTCTTCATAAGACAGGTAGTATTGTCGGTTGTCGAATCGTCTATGTAATCTTTCCTATATCATAATTGTAAGATCGTAATAAATCAGCGTTAAAAAAAACAATAAAATTTTGAATAAACATTATTTAGTAGAGGATAATACCCACAAATTTATGGAAAGAGGTTTTCTATTTTACATATTAAGGTTTATAGTATTAATGTGCATTAAGTGTAATATTTATCATGAATTTGTTGTGAAATAGATCTAGAAAAAAAAATAATTTAGATTTAAGTTTATTAATTACTTTAATGGAATTGTATTGTAATTATTAAAATATTTTTGTTTAAATAGAACGTAAAGACGCATGATACCGGTTGAATAATTCTTGTTTATTTATAGGATCAGGACCAAAGTTGAACCGAACATATGATATCTCACAACTCAATTATTAAAATATCTTAAAATAATCCAAATAGTATATTAACATAATTAAATTCAATTATTAAAATATATTTTATCTAAAATATTTAAATTTATCTGAATTATCAGAATTTTATCTGTAAATCTCCAAAATATAATATTAATTTGAAAATTTGATTTTTAAAATTTTAACATGAATTAACCAAAACATCTGGAATCGAATGGGATCAAAAATAACTTGAAAACAAAATAGTTCTCAACTTTGTTATCCGAACCAAAACAAAAATAGAAATAACCAAACCGAAACTGAACCAAACTTTCTAAATAATGTATGAATCCTAAACTTCTAAATCCAAAAAACCGAAGAACTAAAATAACTGAACCAGAATCGAACCGAGAACCAAATCTCCATGGCTATACACTAGTATAGTTTTATTTTAATTTTTAAATGAAACTAACTAGCTTTTTGAAAATAAAATAATAAAATTATATTAAACTTTATTAAAGAACAAAATAGTTAAGCATAAAATTATATAAAGTTAAACACGTTTTTTTGTAAAATAAAATTTAACATATGAGAAAAGGTAAAAAAAGAATACCGTTTTGAAGAAGACCAAAAAAAACTTTATTACTGCATGCTTCCACGTACACAAACATGCATATGACTATCCAGGTATATTGTTTGTATTGTTGAAATAAAAAATTATACTCCCTCCGTTTTTTATTATAAGTCGTTTTAGAGAAACTTTTTTGTTCCAAATTATATGTCGTTTTCGGTTTTCTATGTAAAATTTATTAATAATTAATGTTGTATAACCAATGGTAATATATCTTATATTTTTCTATTGGTTGAATTGTGGTTAGGTAAATAATTAATGATGTTTTTGTTTAGAAAATATAAGAAATTAATGGTTTTCTTAATCTACGTGCATAGCTGTAAAACGACTTATATTAAAAAACGGAGGGAGTATGTGTTAAAAAAAAAGATGAGTGCGTTATTTACAGAACCGCACCTTTTTTCATGTGTTTGCGGTTTTCAGTTTTCAGTGTAAAATGTAAATGCAATATTATGGTAATGAATGGAGCCAGCGTTTTTAGAAAAAGCGGGACGTATTTGTTAATGATGTGACAGAATTCTGAAAGTGTCACCAATCAAGAAAATTGTAATTGTTATAGCGGTTTTGGTCAAAAAACGCTTTCACAAAACTATTTTTTTGTTTGTTCAGGTTTTAACGAATAACGCAAAAGCACTACTTATGGTGCGGTATGTCAGAATAACGCACTTTGACCATCTATTATTTAAAATAAAAGTATTTTGATTTTTGATAAAATCTTATAATATTTTTTTATCAGCTATAAATCCCATATACGTTTCTAATAATAATAATTACATCAATGATTTAGTTTCAAGCCTATATTTTAATATTTTAAAACATTTTATTGTTTTCACAAAATTTTAACCATTCAAAATATTAATACTAATCAAAATCTGATATTTTCACAAATCAACACTATTACTCTTATTTGGGTTTAAAATTCATATATATTAATTTTGGACCAAAATAATGACAATTTTTAGCTTTAACCAATTTAAAAAAAAAATTGAACCGAATAGACCGGTCGAACTGGTAGAACCGTTATTTTTTCTCTCTCTGCGGTTACTAATTATATTAAAAACTATATTTAAGATAAGCAAAAAATTGGTCAAAATTAATCAAATCATCAAAACTGATGACCGGTTCCATATCAAAATTTGATTTTTTTTCAAATTCGATTAAAAATATATTTTATTTATTTTTATGTTACAATTTTTTCTGTCAAATCATATTAATTTTTTACCAAAATCGCGTTGTTCTTTCTATCAAAACCGCATTACTTCTTATTTTTTCTATCAATTTTGTTTTCTTTGTTCTACTTTAACTAATAAGAAATATATATACATTTTTTTTCTATTAAAATGCATTAATTTTTTTTTATCAAAACCACACTACTCTTTTTACCAAAACCGCACTATTCTTTTTACCAAAACCGCACTACTTTTTTTATCAAATCCGCACTTGTCCCGCAAACCGCATGAACCGCAGTTGGACCGCACTTTAATTCCGCACCGCTTATTTTTTTAGAACCGCGGTTACCTTATGTGAGTTATAGGTTTCCGTGTGCGGTTTTCAATTCCTATCTGGCAGTTTTTATAAATTACGCAGATAGAAACAATATTTGTGTGATTGGTGAACAGAGTGCGGTTTTCAAAATTCCGCATTAAGTGCTGCCTTCTGATTTCCTGCAGATCATGAAACCAATCAAGAACAACAAAAAAATAGTAAACGATTTTTTAAAAGACAAAGAGACTTGCAAGAATTTGCCTTTCATGGAGAATGTACATGCCAGAATGATGTTAACTTGCAAAGTTTATTCTTCCACCCTTGTCAATGATCTGAATCAAGTTCCTCATTTTCGCTAGACAAAGCATCTAAATTATCTAATAAAGTGTTTACCTACCTGTCTTCCCATGAGACCATTTACTGCATTTTCAAGCCAATTCATCTATATTTTCAAATGGCCGGCTCTGTTCACAGTATACATCCACGGGTTTGTTTTGGAGACCAACTGTCTTATAATGGGTTCAAAATGTGCCAGTGTTTTTATCATCTTCAAAGACCATTGTTCACACGTTTTCCTAAGATTAATAAAGGAAGCTCATTGAACAGAACATAAGTTTTCTGATTACAGATTTATTTTTATGATCATACCAAGATTTTATTTAACATTACGGTCTCAAAAATTCGATAAGGACCCTGTTTAAGTAAACATACCTTTTGGCTAGACTTAATTTTTGACCAATCACGCCACAACAAAACAAACATGCTACTACTTACGACGACCAGGGCCACTATAAGATTCCAGAAACAAATGAGCATCAAATCAAATAATCTATTGGAGACACCAAAAACGGTGAATATGAGTATGATCATAAGTTGATAAGGGTAGTTTGAAGAAGTTAAAAGATAAAGATGAAAATGATGATGAACAAGCTGAGGTCTCAATGACAATTTCTAACTTAAATTATTCATCTCAAGTGCCACTAACTTCTACTCATTTACATGTTTCTCAGCATTTAAGATCATAAACTCCACAAGCTGTAGAACCATAATTTCAAAAGTTTACAACATTTTGCACAGTTAGTGCATGCTTATTTCCATTTTACATGCAAATGAATCGCATGATGACCATAAATCACAATACAAGTTTGCATAGGATTGTCTACATCAGAAAAGGAGAACCGTCAATAGTAGATGCTGCTCTTTTAAGCAACCGGAGGACGAAGGACATGGTCCTGTGAGGTATCAACTGCAGCAGGTGGCATGAACTGCCACATGGCAAAGCCAGGGTAAGTTGTGAAAGGGACAAGCTTACTTCCAGGAGCTTGAGCCTGAGACAGTGTTGGCGGGTTTGGTAAGAAACAAGGCTGCGTGTTGATCGCTTTGAGTTGCTGCTCGATTCTGTCTTTCTCAGTCTTCAGCTTTTGTTTCTCATCACGCAGCTCGTTCTTCTCATCCTGCATATTGACATACATCGTAGGATTAATGGACAGAACCTCTCAAGGGCTAACGTTCTAGAGTTTTTGTACCTTCAACTCCTTGATTTTCTCCTGGAGGTTTGAGTTCAAGTCTTTCAATCTCTGTGCTTCGTCTCTTGCTTGATTCACCATGCGGATAGCGTCATTGATGATAGCAACCTTGTCTGTTTTCGGAGCTCTCCCAGGTTCCAGTACGGAACTCAACTCCGTAAATCTACAGTTAATATTAAAAGATTAAAGAACTTAGAAGATTGAAGAGAAACGAAGAGAAAGAAAGAAAATACTTTTCATTTAGCTTATCGCGTCTTTGTTTCTCCCTACACGCTTTCGAGCTAGGACCAGCATTAGATTCGGATTTGACCCTGAAGCAATGAAGAACATATAAACCAAAAGAACACTACACAGGTTCAAAATCAATCTATATAACAGAAAGCTAGAACCTTACCTCTTCTTTGAGCCAGGTTCTTTGATCACATCCGAATCACAAAGGAAGCCATCAACTTCTTCAACACTGTGAAACAGAAAACTACTTCACATCAGTAGCAGAATCTAAAGTAGAAATAGAGAGAGATCTGTAGATTCATCTACTAGTTTAGGAAACAGAGGAATAAATGCAAAAACAGAGTTGACAAAAAAAAAGTTTCATATTTTCTAACACAACAGGACCATCTTAAAAAAAAAAAAAAAAAAAGTCCAACGTTCTTTAGATAACCCCTACAACACCAAAAGTCCAAAAAAGCCTAGAAACAAAAAAACAATCAAAAATAGAGAAAAATAAACCTGACAGTAGTAGCTGAGCCATCGATCTGCCAAGGGAAAGTGGGACTGTGATGAGAGAAAACACCATCAATCAACAAAGGGTAATCACTGAGCCAGTTGGTGTTCTCCGGAAACACCATTTCTACAAGTCAAAACCAAAAAACGCGGCGGCTGCTTCCGAAAAAGGGTCGACGAATCTGAATAGACAAAATGTGTGGAAAAGTGAAGAAGAGATATTGGTGGTAGAAACTCTCTCTCTCTCTCTCTCTCTCAATCGGTTTCTATTAAATATATATTTCAAATCTCTCTTTTTCATGGATGTCATACACTATTGCCCCACCAATCATCATCGTCCCTTCAAAATCTTTATAATATACATGTCAGAGTTGCCCAATTATATACACATCCTGTGATGTCATTCACATTTAGCTTTCCCGTTTTTAAATCGAAAAATCACATCTTTACGCAAACCTCCCATCATCAAAACAGATCAATTTAAAAAAATCCCCAAGTGGACAGGACATATACGAGAAATTTACAAATCTGGGTTTTTATTTCATACGATTTTACGAACAATTCGAGATGGAATTTCGTTATATCGAAAAACCCACATATTTACGCAAATCTTCGATCACTAAAACAAAACAAATCAAATTTTATCTCAATTTACAACAATTCTCGGCTTTTTTTTTATTCCATCCAAAATTACGAACATTCGATTGGAGAAACCAAAAAGTCTGAACTTTGATTTAATTCCGAAAATGAAGCATATGAACATTCAATTAAACAAGTTAAAGATGGAGAAACAAAAAAACGAAAAGAACAAGATAGATTAAATCAATCGTCATCCCCAGAAGGCTTGGAAGAAGCACCAGCCTTCTTAGGAAGAAGAAGATTATGAATATTCGGCATCACTCCTCCGTTAGCAATCGTAACATCTCCCAGCAATTTACTCAACTCCTCGTCGTTCCTCACCGCGAGCTGAATGTGCCTCGGCACAATCCTCGTCTTCTTGTTATCCCTCGCCGCGTTTCCAGCCAACTCCAATACCTAATTTCAATTTTCAAAAATTAGGGCTTTTTCAATCATAAAGATCCAATCAGGGGAATCAGATTGGTTTTACCTCGGCGGCGAGGTATTCGAGAACGGCGGATAGGTAGACCGGAGCTCCGGCCCCGACGCGTTCGGCGTACTTGCCTTTCTTCAGGAAACGAGCGATACGACCCACCGGGAATTGGAGACCCGCTTTGCTGCTTCTAGATGTTGCCTTCTTCACGGCCCCGGATCCTAGAGTTTTGCCGCGGCCCGCCATTGAAATCGATTTGAGGGAAAGTAAACGTTTTGGTTCTGTGAGTTTTCCGATCTTCTCTCTTTAGTTTATATACAGTTTGTAGATTCCGCTTAACATTAGTGAACCAATAGAAAGAGAGTGCGCGGATCACTGTTTATCGCCGTTAGATTATTTTCTAATTGACGGTACAGATTGGTCTTTCGGGATCTGTTTAGATGGAAATTACCTCGCTGGCTTTTTATAGTTTGATGTTTTTTTTTTTAGTCCCAAACGTTTCCAATCGAACTAAAGAGCCCAATGAATCCACGCTAATCCTTGAACCTTCGCAATGGAATTTGGGACATGAATTTTAATGGAATTTGATGATTTTAATAGTTGAGAATATTTTACAAGTTAATTAGATTTGACAAATTTTATCCAATATTCTTACATAGATTTTCATTACTTGTGTATAGAATTCTATTGATTGTTATTAACTTTTAAGGTAAGAAATTAATGGTATAATAGGAGAAAAAAAATCCAATTATTAAAAAGACAAAATGTCATTGTACCTTTTAATATATAGATATATAAATAAAAATTATTTTTTATAATTTTAAAATATATGGTTTTAAATTTGAACTTTTTATATAAAAGCTTTCGATTTTTTTTTTCAAATTGTTTTTTTAATTCTTTTTGAATTTCGAAAATACTTTTTAAAACTATTTTAATTTTTTTTTTACTTTTATTAAATTTTTAATATTTGTTTTCTACTTTTATGTTAAAGTTGTGATTTGTATTAGGGGTGGGCATTTTATCCGAAATCCGAAGTGGTACCCGAACCCGATCCGAAAAACCCGAACCGAAATCCGAACCGAAGTAGCAAAATATCCGAACGGGTATTGAATTAGGAGAGATTGGATATCCGAACCCGAACGGGTAATATCTGAACCTGAATGGATATCCGAAAATAACCGAACATATGATAATTAATCTTATATTTATAGTTTACATCTTTCATTTTATATAAAATATTCATATTGATACTACACATACTTTAAATTCATATGATATACATACAATTACGTAGAAGATGATTTGCTATTCGCTTAAAATGCATGTCAAACTTTTTATTTCAGCAATTAACAAAAAGTTACATCCAAAATTTAAAAACAATAACCAAATTAATGTCTTTTTAGTTTGAAAATGTTATGTCCAAATCTATTAGCTATGCAATCTATTAAAAATAAAAAATAGTTAAGTGAAAAGTTATATATTTAAATACAAGAAATTTGAGAAATGAAAATTTTCATTTTTTTTCTTCAAAATCTAAATATCCGAACCCGATCCGAAATAACCGAAACCGAACTTAAAATACCCGAACCCGACCCCGACCCGAAGTACAGAAATACCCGAACGGGTTCTACACCTCTATACCGAAATACCCGAAAATCTGAAATACCCGATCCGAACCCGAACGGGTACCCGGACGCCCACCCCTAATTTGTATTATTTCATTATTCAATTTTGTGTGTTTTTGTATGCGAGTGTATTTTATTGCATAGATTTCAAAAATCTTATGGGTATAGATGATATTCTCAAAGTTTAGTGGGGGTTATTGGTTGATGTATTTTGATGAATTTGAAAATCCAAACTAAATTTAGTGTTATTGGTTCTATGATTTTAAAATATGTATTGAAATCATGTGTTATTCGTTTAATGATTCATAAATTCTAATTCAAATCAAGTGTTATTCGTTTAATGATTCATAAATTATAATTCAAATCAAGTGTTATTTAATCATACGGATTTACTAATATATTTGATTTCATAATGTATTTGAATGGATTTGCATGGATTTCTTTGTGAAAAATACAAAGACCCAAATCCGAAGGAAAACCTCCGGATTTGTAAATACTAATCCGAGAAAATTTGAAAATTTGTATATTTTACTTGGATTTATAAATACTATATGGACTAGAGATTTTGTCCGGGCTACGCCCGGATTTATGCAAATATAATTATATTTAATACATATATATTACACATATATATAAATGAGAATATAATTAGTTTGTTTTAAATATGAGTGAAACATATTTTTTTTTTACTATCTGAATATGTATGGATGGTGAAAAAATGTAAAATTGATAAATAATTTGATAAAACTTATTTTAAATCACTAAACTTGCATTTTTTACTTAACTCCTATATTTTTTAAATATTCCTATTTGTTTTGTGTGGAAAGATTTTTTATTGAAAAAAAAAATTGTTTAAAATGTCAGTATTAAAACTAAATTGTAGAGAATTTATATTTAACTAAGTATATAATCTAAATTAATAAATATTTTAAAGAATATTCTAATTTTTGTTATGCTGGTACGTAGCAAGGAATAATATATATTAAACCAAAATGCATGACTCTTATTTAGTTCTTAACAGTAACATCTACAAATGATAAGAGTAAATATAAATAGTTGTAAATTTAAATTATACATGAATAAATGTATTATGCTCTTTCTGTTTGTTTCTCTATATATTTATAATAAGAACACCTTCACTATCTATCTAATCGCAACTCAACCATCAGAATATATATATATATATTAGGAAATATTAAAAACCATCATAAAAATAATAAATTTCATATTAAAAATTAAAACCGGTATATAGTTTGGAAAACCTTATCTATTAGAAAACAGAGAAAGTAGTTTTTATTGTATATATGAATAATTTCAGTTTAAGTATTATATGAGGGCTCAAGAAAATACATACACTTAATCCTTAAAAATTGGTTATGAATATGTATATTTCTAAGTGGCTTTATGAAGTTTTTTAACATTGAACTTAGTGAATATAATCAACACTTGGAATTATATTCACTCGTATATGTAATGTAAATCGTATTGTATACAACTATCTTTTAAGAACCCATTAGAAATTTATTTTTTATATACATAACGTACTGCTACTTCAACTAAGCTTTGAATAACTAATTTTAATTTGAAATTATCGTTCCATCTCTATATTTGTATTTTACTAAGCACACCATTTTGGCAATGAAAACAAAACACACCAAACTGAATCCTCAGGAACACACAAACCGTAGAAACTTTTTTAATCTTCCCATTACAAATATTCTTTTAGTTTCCTTCGTACATTGTCGTCGCCACTTCCAACTCTTGTGTCTTACTTCTTCTGTGGTGTATGAATCTTGTGACTTACTTCTTTTCAGGTGTTTAAGACATTCCTTTCATGTTCACGGTTGGAGTCAAACATACAAATATTAGTATACAGTTGAACAACCATTTCCGCTTACCAAAAACTAATTCAATACCTTATCTACCCAACACTGATTTGTCTCCAGAGCCGCATTACAACTTCTACTCAACAGCTTGGACCTTGAATCAGGCAAATAATGATAATCGAGTTCTGGGGACATTATCCCCTCCAAATTTATTCAATACTCAATAATGTGTACACTAAGAAAAGATTAATGTACATACACATGCCATTTCAAAGAAAAATAAATTACCAGGTTTGTCTTCCTACTCTGTTGCTCGAGCTATTACAGCCACCTCCTGTCATAAACCCATTTTCAGCAGACTTCTTTGAACCACCTTCAGAGACACATTGACCATTGAGATGAATTAAAATTGAGTACATTACTCTAGTTTGCAGGAAAAGCTTTTTGTAACCATGTATATTTAGTAGTAGTGGAGAAGCAACATAATCTCCAAATGGTACAGAAGTGTAGGAAACTACACGTTCACATAACAATAGAATCAGTCGGTGGCAAGCAAATAAATAAGTGGGAGGTAAAAGTTATTCATAAAGGATAAATCTATGTTCAAGATCTCAAATGCTCAAACACCCTTGACAAATCAAACAATTGCGTCAAAAAGTGAAGAATTGTGTATCAGTACCTTTCGTTCCTCTATCAAAGCTCAGTCTTAGGCTCAAGATGGCTATGTTCCATTGACCAGTTCATCTGTCCCTAAAAAATTAATTATCACAAAGTAAGCCAGTTTACACATTTTGTTAGTAAGTTAAACAACATTCAAGATATTGAGCACAAATATATGCTTGACAGAGATTTGGAGATTATTAAACATACATTAACGTGGGAATCAGGAGATTATAGTTTTTTTCTCGGCTTAAGGGGTACCCTCTTCAGCATTGTAGAAACATGGTGAATAGTCTTTTTCAAGATAAGATTTGTCTCGCCAACTGCTATAAGACTTTTATTTGGTACACCATTTATCTATTGTATCATTAAGATCAAATATGCTTGTTGAAGTAAACTTTCAAGAGATAAGAATACATAAACTCGTGTAGCTGTCATACCAATTCTCTCGTGTTGGTGCGAAGAACATCTGTATAAGAAATGGTTTTCAATAGAATCAGAGTAAGAAGATTACAACAATGCCAGATTCACTGCTCAATTAAAAAAGATGACAGCTTTGCAAAACTTATCTAAATCTCTTTTATGGACCACACCTTCAGGTTCGAACACGTGTAGGCGACACTTTTTCAGATTTCTGTAAAAATGGAATCTCGAACCAGTTAAGACGGTTGACATAAGAGAAATAAATTTACCATCAGGATCGAAAATTCTGGAAAAGAATTAAAGCTTTAACCTTTAGGAGTGGTTGATAACTCTCGCCGCTCTTGCAGGCGACTGATACCTTGGAGACGCCACGTTTCTCTTGACAGCAACCCTTTTAATAGACACATCTGCGTTGTTGTTGCTGCTTCTCTTCTCTTTATCCGTTGCAGGAACCAAAACGAACTTGGCAGGTATATTGTTGTTGTTACTCGAATTTACAGAACTGCCAATGCCGTTATTAGGGTTCGTCGTCTCCGATCTTCTCTCCGGAGATCTGCTTACTCGTCTGCTACCGCTTCCTCTCTCCCTACTCCCCGATCGGTAGCTCTTCGAGTCCTCCCTCTCCCTGCTAGGAGTCCGTCTCTTCCGCTCCCGACGCTGCTCGGAGTCCGTCTCTTCCGCTCCCGACGCGACTCTCCGCCGCCGCTGATGAATCTGCCGCTCGGCTTCTTCTTCCTCTCCTCCCTTTTCCGCATCGGCTTTGTCTGCGTTGCCGTTCTTGTCAAAGTCGAAGCTCCTCTTGGATACAGAATACCTCTTGGTTTTCGCCGCCGCGGCGGAGTTGCTATGGCTTAGTCTTCCGCACTAGATCAGTATCGCGTCTACATCGGCTGGAGTCTGGTTTGTAGTAATACCGGTTGATTTCTCCTCGGAAGCTGTTGAGTCCTTCGGACCTGTCTTCGTCGTCTTGGATCGCTCGTGGCTCCTCCGGTGTTTGATCACGAACACTTCTTTCTCGGGTTGTTATTGTCTTGTATGGTCTCTGCTTCGTTCTTGGGTTTTGATTCTTCTGCTTCGAGTTTCTTCGCATGTGATAAAATATTTAACATCATTATTTATTGAGAAAAAAAAAACAGAATTTGGAGAAGATGAAGTGCAAGCATCTGAAAAGAGTCGCGGAAGAGGGAAGTCGCGAAGATTGAAGGCATGGGTTCTGATGGGCCAAAAGATAATTTTAAAAGAGCCCATATGAATTTTAAAAGAACCCATAGAGAAATCCACTTTGTTTCATTAATGGTGATATGTCAAAATAAAATGTTCTGATTGGCCTGAATTTTCCATCCTACGTGGATAGTCTTAGAGCTCTAGAATAAGAGCTTTTAATATAGTTTAGATTTAGATTTAGATTTCTAAATCAATAAAAATATATAAACCAATAACACCTCCTTAGTCTTATGAGTAAAAACAAAGAGAATTTACATCCCAATAACAATAGATTTTAATAGAATCTTAAAATCAATGAAAACTAAACTTTTCCAATAACAAAAGATTTTGAGTAGAATTTAAAAGTCATCATCCCAATAAAAATGGATTCTAATTAAATTTTAAAAATTCATAAACCAATAACAATGGAATCTCAAAATTTAATAACTCCTCTTGAATTCTTCTACCAATAACCCCCCCCTTAGACTTAGTATACACAAACGATGTTAAGTTAACTTGACTTGGGATCCAAGTAAGCTCCAAGTCATTATTAGGTCCATAATGAGTGGGCTTAAACCCCACATCTATATTAGGTCCGTTTTTGGCCGAGCACTATGGAGGAAAAAGAAGACATATCAAACAACTCATGATTCTTCTCCGACCATCTTTTCATTTGATCAAAGCAATCTGTGAGATTGGCTAAATACAATACATTGTATAAAATATAACTTTTGGGATACCAACAGAGACTTGGAAGCCATCAACAAGAGCTTCATCAAGAAACCGTCACAAATCCGGGAGTGAACCAACCCCAAAAGTCCTCGAATCATTTTTAGTTTTGTAAAATTACTTAGCTAACCGGTTTTAAATCGGCAACCCCGTTATTAAAGTATAATTAAAGAAAGAGTCATGCCTTCAATTCGGACCCAGTATACATGGTAAAGACTTTCGTTTTCTTCATTCGTAGCATTGTTCTAACCATGGTGTATTAGAGCTTCAGTAAATGGTCTTGGCTCTGGAGAAACTACTTTGCTTGTCAATAACACATACCGAGAATTTGGTTTTACTATCTTTGCTCTCAACCTTATAGTCATTGGATGCACATATGATCTTTGATCGATGAGTTGGTCATCTGTGCATAACCAATGCTAGTGGAGCTAGTCGTAGGTGTTAGCTCCAGTATTGGAGCTTGTTTAATGTGCAACAGAGGATGTGTAACACAGATGGGTCGGTATGTGAAATATCGGTTCAAAGTTGTTATGAAAGAATGACGTGGAGACATCTATTAAAAGAGCATTGCTTTGGCGATAAGCAAGTGAAGATTTAATGTTAGCGTAATATTAGGAGGCAAAATATTATGTAACATGGTCTATATAGTAACTAGGGAGATTGCCTAGGGTACGGATTTTGGGTGTTATCAACAAGTGTTAGAGGCTGTTCTACACTGCGTTACATTTGTACAATTAGTGAATTATCATCACCATCTGCAAATTTGGATGGATTAAGGATTGGTCTGTGTCAAGTCAAGTGTGACGTTGTGTAAACCGGATTAGACAGATCTTGGAGGATTGTCTAACAGATTCTTAATAAAACAAGTTACGTTATTTGAAAGGTGCTTATGTTCTTGACTATAGATATCCGTTTGATCTTTCATTTGGTATCAGAGCAGGTCACCTTTGTAGACTCAAGAAGTCTACTCATAGGTTGAGATCATGTGACTATCATAGGAACCATGAAAGAACTTGTAGCACTACAAAAACTGATCATGTTGGATGAGGGAAACTTTGGACATTGGAAGGCTAGGATGCAACACATCATCAGAGGCATAGATGAGGATGCATGGATAGCTGTTGAGCAAGGATGGACTGCTCCTACCATGGTTATGAAAGACATATCCATGAGACCCCTACTTAAGGAGAGGTGGACTGACTCTGATAAAGCTGCCTCAAAGTTCAACTCAAAATCTCTCACCAGAATCTTCTCTGCTGTTGACCTCGATCAATTTAAAATAATCCAAGGTTGTGAATCTGTTAAGGAAGCATGAGACACACTTATCAACCACTTTGAGGGGAACACAAGTGAGAGACGTACAAGAATTGATCATCTAGCTTCAAAGTTCGAGAATCTGCGTATGGAAGATGATGAATCGATTGGAAGTTTCATCTCTAATATCAGCTCTATAGAAAACGAAGCTTCAGTGCTTGGAAAGAAATATAATGAGAAAAAGCTTCAGATGTCTCTTAGCTTGAGAAAAAGAGTCTACCTAATGTAGTTTGTCGTTTATTTTGGGTATGTCCGTTATGTATCAAGTTATGCTTTTGGATTGATGAGCTACTCTTGGTTTGTATCAAAGACCTTCAAAAGGAATGGCTTCGGTTTTTATCTCTGATGGTATTATCTCAGTTCAAATTGAAGAGCTTAGACGAGAAAGAAAGGGAGATTGAAGCAGTTCACATGAACGGCATCCCTTATGCAAGTGCAGTTGGGAGTCTAATGTACGCCATGGTAGGATCAAGGCCAGACATAGCTCATGCTGTAGGTTTGGTGAGTTGTTTTATGAGAAATCCAGGACGGATCCATTGGGAAGCGGTGAAGTGGATTCTACGGTATATCAAGGGAACCTATAACTACAGTTTGACTTTCGCTAAGGGTTCAAGTTTTAGAGTGGAAGGGTTCTGCGATGCTGACTACGCAACTGATCTGGACAGAAGCAGATCAGTCACTGGATATATCTATCAAGTGGGAGGCAACATTGTTAGTTGGAGATCTGGGCTCCAACCAGTAGTGGCTCTATCGACCACGGAGTCAGAGTATATGGCTCTAACAGAATCATCTAAAGAGGCTTTATGGCTTAAGTGGTTTTGCGAAGAGTTAGGCTACGAACAACAAGCAGTCAAGATAAATTGCGATTCACAGTCTGCAATATTCTTAGCTAAAAATGGAGGCTATCACGAGAGAACTAAACACATCCGTACTAAGTTCAACTTTATCAGAGAAGTGATAGCAACAGGAGAGGTTACAGTTGTCAAGGTTCATACTAACCTAAATCTAGCCGATATCCTAAAGAAGTGCGTACCTGGAAAGACTCTGGAGAAGAGTCTTGTAAGCATCAATGTTCTGGAGTAGGCTATGTTGCCTACGGCTGTGGAAGATGACAGAGGAGTCGTCTTGCAGCAGGTAGAGGTGTCTTTGTTGGTACCTCACAGTGAATAAGAAAGACTGAGGGTCAGTTTCAGATTCGATCAGAATAAACAGGAAAATTTTAATCTTTTGGAAGATAAGATCTCAGATCAGTTAGCAGACAAGGTGCAAGTGAGAAGGTGGAGTTACCTTAAGAATTGAGTGGGGGTCTTTTCGCTCAGATCTGAGAGGTTTGTTAGCGTCTCAGAAAGTTTTCAGGTCAGAGGTTGTTCAAAAAGCAGTCGTCGTCTCGATCGATGGTAGTTGTCAGGTCAAGTCGTCTTCATCAGAATCAGAAACTGTACAGAGCTGAGACAAGAAGGAAGAGCTGCGTGTAGGTTTTAGCTTCGAGGTGGAGCTTAACCGAAGGAATCGTAGCTGGAAAGAACGGTGAAGCAAAGCGTTGCTCATGAAGTAAGATGAGTCGAGAGTTTTCGACAGGAGACTAGGGTTTCAGATGTTTTTTGTCCGAATGAGAAGAGAAGAGAGAGAGAGAGCAAAGCTAAGGTGGAGAATGTTGTTTGGGCTTTTGTCTTCATTCTCTCGGGTCTTTGATCATCTTGGGCCGTCCACTATCAGAATTGGGCCTCACGGGTTGCTGAAGAAGACACGAGATATTGGGCTTTCGTCGTCGATATAAATATATCTGCAACAGGAGGAAGAGGCCGTTAGAGTTTGTTACACGCAAGAACAAAGCATCATTAGCTTGTGACAATCGAAAAAGAAGAAGCTTGGTTACTTCGCCGCGAGGAATCTGAGTTCGCCGGAGAAGCTTTTCGATCTCATCGTTCTTGTATCTCCTATTCTTTATCTCTTTTGTAATCTGTAACACAAAGAGATAGTGTGATTAGGACCTGTATCAAACCGGAAGTTTATTCCCGGTGATATGATAGTGGATTGGGAGCACGAGTCTCCCTCTAAACGTAACGGACTGATTCGTGAACTGGGCAAACAAATCATACTTGTTTCTTTCTTTACTTAGAAAATAGATCAAACGCAATCAAGATACAACGAGTAAACGTAACATGCATGTTAACAACTTAACAGGAAGATTCATTTGTACCAATAGTATCCAGTTACGAAAACTGAATATTAGAATGCTACCTCCTTATACCAGCTCTTCGTTCTTCCTTTGGAAGAGGAAACAATGCCCCAGAAATAGATGTAACCTTTTCAAAGAAGTCAAACTCTCTATAGAACAAGTCCAAGGCCTTGAGAGAGAGAGACCAATGATATGCTGTCGAACCTCTGACAAGATTGCTTGGAATGATGATTCATTCTAAAATATAACAGAGACACCCGCATGAACACAAAGTGTTACAGCCAACAATACAAAGCTGTAGACATTTTTCCGAGAATATATGTACATGAACATGCTAGTGGTCTTTTCATGTTTAGTGACTTAGTAATTATTATCACTGCTATCTCCAAAAGCTTTTTTTCAAGAACAAGCCCAAGCAAAAGCAGAACTGTGTAGACTATATGAAACCAGTTTGGAAATATATTGGAATGATTTGCATGTTGTGAAAGATTCAAATCTCATCAGTTGCATAATCCCTATGTTAGCCAAAAAATAATACGGTAATGTTTCCACTCTAAAGTCGTTGACACCAAGAAGTACAAAAGGCTTAATAGAGGACAAACCTTCACGGAAGCACCATCTTCCTGAACAGACTCACCCTAGCATTATATAAAACAAAGTTAAATGAATTTACCAAAAACGGATCTATAGGTTCCAAGAAAATTCAAATATTAATAAACACGACGAAATTAAACTCACCTGCAAATGCCAAGTGAGGATATGAGCAAATATGTATAACTTCTTTGGGCAGCTCTAAGAAGATACCCTTCAACCAAAAAAACGTCTTAAAAATGAGTCACCCTTTTAAAAGCCTTAAAACAAGTGAGAGGAACGATTTAGTCAAGTAACATAACACACAACATCAAAGCCCATGGAGATATGCAAATTTTCACACCTTTTAAAGATCAATTAGAAAAACATACTACTGAGAGTCTATCCAGAAGAAGACCAGACTTGGCTTCTGAAAAATGCGTGGCCGATAGATCGAACACAGATATGAAAATATGGAAAGAAAAGAGCGATGTCGTGCTTTTCAATTTACGACTTACCCCTTTATCATAGCGCAGAGACTGCACTAACTGTGGCATGAAGAAAGTGACACGTTCACGGGGATAAGACTCTAAAACGCGCAGGACATAAGCCATAACACGCGGATGCCCCTTGTAAGCAGGTGTGAGAAGCCCAAGAGCCTGTGTAATTGAACAAGCAGCCAAGTGTGGCAGCTGCTGCAACAGCGCTGAGTTCTCTTCAACGGTTTCAGGTGTGACAAAATATGGCAATGCCTCAGGAATTGTACGAAGATCTACTATATGGGCCTACAAAAGTATTACCAGTGAGAAATTTAATCTAATACTACTGAAGCACTACAAACGCATCATATCAGTTTGTAATCTTTTACTTCCAGAGATCTGAAGCATGAACGACCTGGTCCTCAACAAATTTAGGTAACTTCGATAAATTAGTAGCATGAAAGCCATTTATTTGGTTTCCATCATGCCTCTTAACTTCATAACATTACTTGCAGTCTATTTTCAAGTCCTATGTGAAGTGACATATATATAAATTAATCCGTACCTGTACTAGCTGACGGACTTCGGATTTCACAACAATATTTGCCGGAAATCTTGAGGCTAATGATACAGCAAAACACGGATCCACTAAAAAGACAGTTTTTTAACATGCTCGGTCCATTTCCAAGAGCTTAATTTCAGCCGTGAATATGTACTTTCCCTGTACGTAAGTTGCAATTTGAAAGAATTGAGTATCAAACAATTAATGTAGCTAATATAGTAATGAGAAGTGGAACACCATAAAGATGATGTGTTACACTGGACTTATAGGTTGTGCCCAAACGTCAAGCCTATCGGACTCATGCTGGCAAAGAATTTGTAGCAGCTGATGAGCCCAATTTTAAAAAAAAATATTTTCTTGCACCTGAATATATTAGCACAGAACCGTACTCCAAAAGATGACGCCAACTATGCAAAGATTTTCGACAAAACGGTCGTCAGCTCTTAAGTTAGTAAAGGGTTAAACCTTATGAAACTGTTACTAATAATAGCTTTAAGCCATAACAGTTTCAAATCTTGGTAGAGTATAAAGTAGAATAAGCGTCATTTATCATATATTTTATATAAGGCAGCAGTCATCAACACAGCTTAAGAAGGAACAATATAAGTCCGCCATGTCAATAGTACCTGGGCCTCTCACATGTTTGTACGGTCAGCATAACGCTTTTCAATACTAGTTGAGACCTCTTCTAAGTCAGCATAAAAAAGTAGCTTAAAATCATATTAGAACCATATAATACAACCCTAAATAACCCATGGCAAGTAAGGTCAGTTTCTGGTATCAAGTAGACGGTAGAGGTGTTAAAACTGAAACAAGCTTACTCTTTTTGTGGAAATACTCAGCAGAATCAACTATAAATCATCTCTGTCTGAGACCTACGTTTAAAAGCACACATGGGAAACAGAAAGAAGGCAGATATACTCAACAGCTTTAATATGTCCGTCCACACCTGTGGCTGCAGCAACCATACTGGTGTCTCCTTTTGGGATCTTAAGAAATAGCTTTGAAGCATACGCCTTAGAACTCGTGAGCGACCTGTAAAGAGGAGACCCTTAAAAAATAATGAATTCAAAATCTCCATCCATCTTATATAAGACCACGAATTAGAGCATTTCAACTGGACAAACTGTTAAAGAGCACAAGTGTATATATATTCACTCCCTTGTAGAAACCTAGGCGGCTTGCAAAGCTGATTCAATTAAGAACTAACATGGAAACTAAAGTGGATGTTTAAAAGTCTCATAATATTGGTAGAACCGAAAAAACGGAACCCATGCAAGATCAGAGTTCAGCGGCTTTCACTTGCTTTCTAAGGAATGCACACAACAACCAAAATCAGAGAGGGAGATGAACTAAAAGCAGAATTTGATAAATCTTTGTTTCTGGTCTTTACCTGTAGAAGTAGAGGCACCAGAAAAATTTAGAATATAGTTTAAGCGTATATATACAAAATTACTAAGCGCATAATACATTAGCTGCAACCTTCTTTGCATACTTCATGTGAAGTTTGGATACATTACGACCATCATTTCCCATTCACCTTTTCAGCTCCTAACCATTCGACGACATTAAAGTTGGTTGAGAGGCCTGAGAACATTAAATACGATAATGTGATCAATCATCAAAATAAAACATTAGCGATTTCCTTGAGAGGTAACACAGCGCTGTTAATAAAAATACATTTCATTTTGATATATATATAATGAAATTTTTTACAAGCATGCCTGACCAGAAGTAATCTCTCTATATCTGACTTCTCTTTCATGTTGACCAGAATCGATTTTACCTGCTTTCTGAAATAAATTTATAGACAAATTATGGACGGATAAGAAGGATCCAAACGGTTGAGATACTGCAACCCATTTCTCACAGCAAAATGAATAAAAAACCCAGCAGAAAATACGAAATGAAAAGAAAGGTATACTAGAGCATTACATATAACATACCAGTTCCTACATAAATCTGATCATATGAGATTAGTTCCCTGCTGCAAAAGCTGCGTATCAACTCTTCCCTCACAGATGGCTCCAAAAGCATCAAAAACCAAGCAAGAATCAGATAATTTCCTTAGGAATTTTGTCTCCTCTATCTCTGTCCCAGCACACGTATAAACTATTAAGAACTAGGCCACTTCCACTTGCTCCTCTAAATATTTCCAGAATCACAACAGACACGGGTAGTAGGAGGTATGCCCTTGTTTTCTGGTGAATCATAGACAGCAAAAACTTTAAAATAGAGTTCATGTAAATTTTCCACATAAAGTACATACATTTGTCCCCAGTTCTTTGTTAGCAGCAAAATTATTTACATAGTTCATGTAAATTTCCAGGTCTGAGACAGTCCACAGTTGCACAGAAGAAAAAAACATACCTTTAGTGAGGAACACTAACCTCTGCAGGACATGTATAGTTCCAGAGTTACTCTGTCTGCGGTAAATCATTCCCAAACCAAAAGTAAAGTTTCAAAAAGCATACTTCAAGCTGTAACATAGAAGCAAACCATTTTATATTTTTTTTCATACTGGATACAAGATAAGTTCTCAATCATTCACAAGAAATCAAGAACTAAGTAATAGACTACTCACGAAAAAAAGAAAAAAAAAGAAGATTCACCTGTTGACGAGTTTGATACTATAAGAAGCAGTGATCTTCGACAAAATCTCCCAACCGACGCCGACAAAACAGCTGTTTCCCCCGTCGGTGTCCGTGCCAAACATTCAGACATGAACTTGTACGGTTTATTTTAAATAGGGAAACTCACAAGAATCGTGGTTCGTACACATAACCGGACCGGTTTGGTTATTACTGTATAATCTCAACTCTCTTACCGTTCGATCCTTGTAAGATGTTCTCGGTTGAGTGACGCGGTCCAGAAATCAAACCGAGAACTAGAAGGCTAGTAGAACCGTATTAGCATGGCCTATTAAGACCACCTTCATCGGCGGTATGGTGGATTGTTGATGAGTATCTAAAAGAACATAATTAATGGAAGATTTTTACGATAAAATTTTTATTAGAATATTTAAAAGTCAGTTCTTAATTTTTTTTAAAGTTAAAAGTTAAGTTACGGGATTTTATATTGCGTTAAAAACTCTATCCTAAATTTTTTTCATTAATAATGTTCTAATAAACTTAAAATAGTAAAAAAAATATAGGAAAGACGTACATGACCAGTATTTCAATCCAGGACTTGCTAGAAACATTTGTCCCTTCATTTTAATCAATTTTGTTTTAAAAACATAAAATTATACTTTTATATTTTCTACTATTTTATATTTTTTAACTGGATTAGATATCTAATTATATGTAACTATATATAAAATATCTAGACATATCCGAATATTGTGAAAACGAACTTAAACTATAAAATTTTGACTCGAACAAAATGGAATCAAAGCTCGGATATCTGCTATGCATCTATCAAAAAAAAAAATTGGACTAAAACTACCACACAAAATGTAATGTTACTTTTATTTTTTTTTATTTTTTAGTCTTTTATATTTTTGTTCGAATATCCCCAAACGGACATTTTTTTATTTTCCATTTATGTGCAAAATGACAAAATGATTGAACGATATGATAATTCATTTCACATTTTTAATTAGTGCTGGACTTACGTCAATCTCATTGAAAAGCAGAGTGCAACCTCTTTTTGGAGGGCAGTGCTACTGCTAACCACAATAGCTACAGAAGGGGTATTGGGTACCACAACTGATCATAAGCTCAACAGCAAGTTATATAACGATTGAAAAAAAAATACTGGCATGAGAGAAAATGTGTCTAACAGAAATATGGAAGATATATTTATATAAAACATTAGTTTTCTTACATTTCATTATTAGTAGACCTTGTGGTTTGAGCATATATGTTAAACTCATGAGTTTGGGGAATAGCAGCAAGAGAAAAACGAAAACATTATTTTTAACTTCTGTATATCAAAGGTCAAAGAGATGGATCAGATGAGAAACCTAGACAAGCCTACCTTATCACCAGTTTCTTTAACATCACGTTCACTCTGCTCTTTGTACTCTCTGAAACTGAATCTTCTATACTTCTTCGGATTCCCAGAGAATTCAATCTCTGTTTCCTGATAGGGACATATGAAGAATGCTATCGACAACCTCTCCACGTTTGCTGGAGGTATCACTCTATGTCTAACGCTCTGGTACACTCCATTGCTCAGTGCCTATAGCGTATACATAAGATAATTAGTTAGATTTTAGGATGATTAATTACCTAATTGTAAGAACAAAGTCAAGTGATTAGCAACATCTATTAGATTACTTATAACAAAAACATCTATTCGATTTTGGATTAGTAGTGTTAAGTTTTAGGGACTAGAATCTTACACATAACTTTATGTCCACAACTCCGAAAACGTTTTTTTTTTTAAAGAGTTAGGGTTTCCCCTGAATGTTTTCTTATGATCCAGATGATTTATATTGAAACTACTTGGTAAAGGAATTTTTTTTATCACAACTTACGTAGTAAATTCATTATTTTGTTTTCCTTGGAATTAGTTAAAGATACTGTTGTAACTAGATTAACAGAATATATGAATAAATGAATTTTTGATTGGTGATAACAGAAAAATTGAAAACGCAAACCTTTCTTTTTCATTCTATTTACTTACATATCTCGGATAACATTCTATTATATACTAAACCAGATAACTTCCTTTATAGTTTGATATGTACTCTTAGACTTCTATAGTCTAAGTCATTGGGTTGAGAATTAGTCACAAATAATTTAGAAGTTTAGAACTAAGTAGAACGATTTTTAAATGAGACAACATGTAACCTTAAAAACTTTGATAATTAATGATTAAAAGTTACCTGAAACATATCACCAATGTTCACAGTAAGAGCATCCGAGCAAGGTTTTACGCCAATCCATTGTCCATTTTTCTTCAATTCTAGTCCTCCGATTTGATCTTGAGCGAGTATGGTGATGAAACTTGTATCGGTATGAGGAACCAGACCAAACACTTGCGAACCAAAAACACAAGGGTGATACTTGTTAAGCCTTAGAAAACTGTTTTGTAATGCAAAAATATTCTCGAAATACTTCGAGTTCACTTTCACTTGATTCCCCAGTATTTCGCATATCATGTGTGCTACTCGAGCTACCTCTTGCACATACATTGCAACGGTTCTTCTGTAAAAAAGGATAAAATAAATAAAATAATTGAATGTTTCTTCATCTATATGATTGTATAATAATGATATGATGCTGTATTTATGTGTATCTTTAACAACCGACCGATCTATATATATAGAATGTTATCAGAATTTTCTATAACTATAAAATAATTTGCTATGTATATATACTACTAGATAGACGCTTTGTGACTATGAACCTTGATCTTCCAAAGAACCTTAAAATTTCATTCCAAAAAATTAAAATATTTCCATTTACCCATACCAAATTTCAGAAAAAGCTTACAAAAAATCTTAACGAGTTATTGTGCTTGCTAAGAATTTTGTCCTGAAACGAAATCACTATTTGAAATTCAATAATTTATAGTTATTAAAAGTAAACACAATTCAAGAACTAGGGTTTCATCATACGACAGATCTCAAATCAAATAAAGTAGTTTGAAACCTGAAATTGTTGCCCTCATCAGAAAAACTTAAGATCTCAGCAAGAGTGATGTGAAACGCTTCAGAAAAGGAGTACTGAGTCGGGGAAGTGGCGTTAGGGTTTCCCCACCGGTAACAATGCTTTGATGAGTCCGAAAACTTTTCTCGGACTTTCTCATTAAAGGATCGGTCAAAGAATTTCTTGTCTTCACGAAACATCATCTCAAAGACTTCTTTGGGAATCCCATGGTTCACAACTTGAAAGAACCCCCACTCTTTTGCTGCCTCAACCATTTGTTTCACACATCTTTTACGCGTGACTTCCTCGCCATTAGTTAGATGGCTAAGATCGATCACCGGAAGCTTTATACCTGAGGTTTGGACGGTTGGTTCATCACTAGTTGATCTCGGAAAGGAGCTTCCAAAAATGGATGAGAAATGGGTCTCAAAGGGAGGTCGAGAAGCCATGTAAAGCTGCTATGGTTGGGAAGAAATGAAATTTGAGAAGTGGTTCTTTTCAACTATTCTTTTCTTTTCCTTTATATCGATATATGAGGGAAAAACCCTTACCCTCTATATATAGATATAAAATTTCATGTGTGTCGCTGTCAAATCTTCTGTAGACGGAGCAAATTATTAAAGATCATGTACTGTTAGAGAAATGATTAGATACCATTTAGGGCTGATACATATTAATATCAACATGTGCTTTTTCAAGAGAAAAACGTTGAAAAATATGTCTATATAATACTAACGAAAAGTAGCTTAATTAGAGAACATATTAATCTGTTGACGTAGATTTAGCGTTTGATATTTTCATCTTATTGTGGGTTTAATAAAATTTCACAAAAAACATACATCACGCATTAATTGCCACAATAATACACAGCTATATATGTCGTAAAAAATACGAAGCAAATATATTATAATTTATATGGTGCATAAGCTCATACGTACGTGACATACCGTTCAGACAAACATAAAAGTGAAGAAACCTTCCTAATCATTTTCTAGATAGGGAAATATAAATATAATGGGCCTGCATAAAAAAAGGAAGACGTTAAAAAAAAGTGAAAATGTTTAATTAAATATATAATGGATTCCATAAATATTTGATGGTCGATGTGTCTTGACCAAGTCCATGGTGAGTTGGTGACTCTATGGACTGGACTATCGTTAAGACTCGATCAAGCATTAATGATAGTTTCTCAAGCTATGAAACCACATGTTTATGTTTATGTTTCTTTCTCTTTCTCTTTCTCTTTCTCTTTCAGCCCTTACAATAGTTTTTTTCCTTTTATCAAAAAATCCCGACAAAACTCTTGAAAGACTTTTTTTTTTTTTTGTCAATAGTTTTTCTTGAAAGACTTAACAAGCATGTGTGAATTTACATTAATTTTTGACCCAGATATTATAAACATTTTAGTATATATGAATGAAGAGTTCGTTCGTACGTTTAATCTCCGTACCACATAAAAACCATATAAATAACATTCTCATTGGATTTTTTTTTTGTAAAACCTTTCTTATTTAATAAATAAACTAGATTTTGACCCGTGCAACCGCACGGGTGTTTGTTTTCACTTTTCTATACATAAATTATTGTTTTAGAATATAAGTGGTATATATTTTTAATGTTAACCATATACTTAAATATTTATATAACTATTTCAAATACAATAATTTTATAATTTACATGTTATAATTAATTAATTGTTTAAACCTTATGTATTTGCCACTTCTTATTATATATTTATCTTATTGTATTTGCATTTAGTTATTAAGCAAATTAATATATTCATGAGAAAATATATTTAAAAAATATTTTGTATTTAATTTATGCTAAATTATGACCCGTATTTCAAAACTGGATTTCTTTTTACCAATATTTTTATTCTTATTCATTTTAGATAATTTATTATTATATATATAAAAGTGTAAGATATGTTAATTTTTAGACATGTATTATATAGTTTGTTAATTTTAAGTCGTTCTATCATCATATTATATTTTAAATAAATAGTTTATATTTATGAAAATAAAATTTATAAATTTATCAATTGAATATAATTTTATCATATTTATTTTAGTATAATAATTATATTTTAACATGATCATGACTATAAAAGTGGATAAAATAGGATATAATTTATTTATTTTCATTTCTAAATGATAACTTAAAATACATTAAGTTATTGTTTAAATATTACACAGATTTATTAGAATTTTTAAAATATAATATATAAATATATATTATATTTAAAATGAAAATATATTATGATTAAAGTAGTTACAAAGATTTTATATTATTAACTTTAAAGAAATACATGTTAATTTTTATACATGTATTATATAGTTTGATAATGTTAACCCATCTTACCAACATATTAGATTTTATTTTTGAACATAAATATTTTATAATTACGAAAATAAAATATATAAATATATAAATTTAATACAATTTTATTATATTTAGCTCAATATAATAATTTTAATTTAATATGATTGATTATGATTATATAATAACTAAAATATTATAATTTTTTTATTTTTCATTTTATATAACTGAATATATTAATGTATAATAATATTTTAAACTAATTTCGAAATTAGTGAAAATATTTAAATATAATTTCAAAAATGAAGATCTTGTAAAAATCTTTTTTAAACAGATTTGTTAAAATTTTAAAATAAATATATTTATATTTAAAATGAAAAGATATCAAAAGATACTATGATTAAAATATTTTAAAAATTATATTTATTATTAGTCTAAATTAAAATATAGTATGAATTTCTTTGAATAAGTCTATTAGGTCCATTTTAAAAAAAATCACACATGAATCAAGGTTGTGACTTCTGGTTTAATATATAAAATATTACGTTTTCAGCTGAATTAAATAAAACACATAAACAAAAGCTTTTAATGGTTGTCTCTCATGTGGACAAGCAGATTCTTGAAACTTCGGGACTCTTATTTAGAATTTTTTTCCTATTTTCAGTAAGCACATTAAATTAAATGAAAACGAATTTGAAAAGTCAGATAACTTGGATCCGTTTACTCAATTTGGCGGCAATTTGCTAGGCTAAATTAGAACATAGGTCATAAACGCTAATCCAAACCGTTATTCATGGCCGATTAGACCGGACATATTGGATTGGACTTTTTGATGAGGACTTTTTTTTTTTTTGTGAAACTGAAAGATGAGGATTTTTATTTTTTAAATTATTGATGGGGTTGATTTTTCAGAATATAGTTTTTTGGGATCAGAAAACTTGTGACTGAGTTCAAAATGAATTTTCTTTTGTTTGCTTTTACTTTAAACCAATTTAAGTTTAATCCGTGAATCACTATCTAATTTTCTGATAGTGGTTTCAAATATTGGATTTTTTCTTTTTATTTTATAAAAATATATAATTTATATCAGATAATATTCTTGTAACTTATTTAACTTACTTAAAAAGTAAAATCGAACTTAGTTTGTTCATCATATACTCTTTTTTTTATAATACAAATAGTTTCAAATTTATTTTTTCTTATTTCAAAATATAAGTTGTTTTCATATAAAATGCAATTTGGCATTTATCGGTATGGTGTGACTATGAAAATCCATATATACTCATTTATGATTAGTTCAGTTATATATTATCTATGTATTAAATAATATTCCATCTGTTCTTAAAAATGTATATTTATGTGTGTTTTACACATATTAAGAAAACATAAAAATTGATAATAAATATATTATTTTCTGTATTTAGTTATTTTCCATAGTTCTAAGCTAATAAGTATTCAAAAGTAGTTTTTTTTTAAGTTTATAGTCCACCATTATTAACTAACAAAATTGCATAGAAAATTCAAACATGTATTTTGAATAAATTTTTTATGTTAAACATTTATCGTGTATTTTTTAAAAATCATATATATATATATATATTTTTTAATTTTTGTGGTTTTAGCTAAAGTTACTTGTATCATGAAACATAAGACGTATTATTTTAAACATAAAATAAATTTTACATGTGTTTATTATATATTATATTACTCTTATTTAATAAAACAATATTTCGCAGTGTTCCAAAAAGCATTATTTCGCATGATATCACACTATATAAAATATTCTAAAAGCCCAATATTTTCAATTTAATGTGTATTTTCTACACGTTTTCGCTTTTCATGTGGATTATATATCAATGAAGCACGAGAATTACCAAATTTCTGGTTATGTTTTATTTTTTCCTTTTCTTCCAAGTTTGTAACTGTTTGCAAAAAAAATTTTTTTGTAACTGGATAAAAGAATACAATTATTCCGGAAAACTATTATGAACTTCAAATGTGTCAAAACACCCAGCATGTGACATTTTACGGTTTTAGATAAATCTCAAGAAGTTGCCAAAAGAAACTGATATAGATACTTTAGAGCTTCAGATTTAGTTACTGTATACTTTAACTATATATATACCTGAATCATTAAGAATCTTTTCTGACCTTCATACGTCCCTGATACCCAATATTTGCTTCAACAAAATCCTTTTTTTTTGACGAATGCTTCAACAAAATCTTCTTTGTCAACAAGTATGTATAATATGTTCAACCAGGATATGTAAACTAGTGATTATTATTTATGTGTGTTTATCAATACTTTGCTTTTTGTTGAAACTGATTAGTGATAAATTACATCAACGAAAGTGAAAAAAAAATTCTACACTAGAAATTAAACGAGAACACGTATAAAACGAAGAAATTAGCAAATTTAAATATGTTCTTTCTTTATTATCTTTGTTATTTTTGTTTAGATAGCCAACTTTGACGATTTTCTTGATTATAAAACGACAAAATTCTCAAATTTAAATAGGTTCGTTTTAATTGTCTTTGTTAATTGTCTAAGTTGAGACCGATGTTGCACGAGGTTGAACTGCATAAACGGAAGGCCAAGCAGACTAAAACTAAGTATCCAGAAGACACAATAGATCTTCTACGAGATAAACAAATAAACTTAAAAACTACATTCTAATAAAAAATCTGAATTCCATCAAGAGAACCAACATAACTCACATAACTGAAGCCTATCAGCTACTAAATTTGGCAACAGATCAAAACACGAAGGAAAGGATCCAACCACAAACATTAACCACTAGTAGTCGCCTCAAAGATCAGTTCCAAAAACTGATATTTTCTGTCAGAAAAAGGCTGAAGTCATTTTCAAAAGATAAATTTATATCAACCTGCGTATTAGAAAGGAGACATGGAACAAGATTAGATTTTTTTTTCAATCGTTAAAATCACTATTGTCAAACCAGACAGCCGGAAAGACCACATCATCTTCTGACATGAAACTCCAAGATTCCCTCTAGACTCCTTAACTAGAAGTTTGTAAGTTAATAAATCCTCCAGGTCGAGACTAGAGCATGTAATTTTAGAATCATCCTAAGCATCACTCAATCATGTGACCTCTAGACTTTGGGGGTGATTGGTTGGGTTGCAACAATAGAGAATTTACTTTAGAATTTAGTCTATAGAATTTTTTGATCTAATTTTAATGGATGTAGCTTTAAAATTTTCTATAGCTAAAAAGATGAGACTTAAAAAAAATAAGATTTTTATAGCCATTTATTTTGTTTTTTTGCTGTACTTTTATTTTTTTTAGTTGTAGCTTTAAAAACTAATATAAAACATGATTGGTGCTTTTTAAAGCTGTAGATAAAAATTAAATCTAAAGTCACTTCTTACAGCTCAACCAATCACCCACTTTGTCTTCAGTATTTTCCATTTGAGCTAATGGCATTTGGTATGTAAAAATGGATACACATCTATGGTGATGAAATCTGCACAGCTCAAGCAACAAAGGAGGGTACAAGGGCACATAGTTTACGCACTAAAACGCCTAATTAAGCATGAATATAGTTCCTTTTCTGAAAACATAAACTATTATTTCTTAATAATACAACTATAAAGAGAATATGTTTGTAATTGGGGTGTGAAAAAATGTGACTCCTATGGCCAGTGAGATTTTTATAACAACAGTACTTAAAAGTCATATAAGACTCATAACTCATGAAATCAAATCCTCAATGTCGACGATGTATTGTAGTAATCAAGTGATAGTTATTGAATTGGATTGAATTGAATTTAAATTGACTTGACCGAATAAAATATAAGTTTTTTTTGGTGCCAAATCTAGAAACCAACATTAAAATTCAGTCACGAGTGATATGGTATGGCAGTAGAATGTAGATGTCGGCACCATTTTTATATCGACACGTGTAAAGGTCAGGTTCATCGACATTATATTATATTGTTAACAATAAAATGAAGCCCATTCAACTACTTTTGGGCCTCCTCTTTCCCTGTCTTATCTGAAGAACATTCAGTTTTCCACTCTTACTCTTACTCTCACTCTCACTATCATCCTCTCACTTACTCAGTTATCATTATCACTATCATTAAATAATCATTATACTATTATTTTTTCCTTTTCCGATAATGTTATGATCAGTCAATCATCACGATTTTTATTTATATCGGGGCTAAGTTTGTTTCTCTTGTCGACATGCTTATAAACGTTTTAGATTTGATTTATTTAGATGGGTCGTAAGTAGTGAGAAAAGTTAGGCTATGTATTAACGCACTCCTTTTAAAAAAAGATTAACGCACATCCAATTATTTTTTTCTTTGCAAATTACATCTATGAGATTTTACTCTCGTTTTGGCCTAATGTGGGGGATTTTATTATGGGAATTATCTATTAGATCAATATCAAATTGTAAATAATTATAATGGAATCGGAGACAAATTTATTTTTGAATTTAACTACATCGAATTGTTTTATCCTCGATTAGAGCTTAGTTATAAGATTACGAAAACTGAATCAAAAGCAAGTTTAAACTAATCTAAACTTCAAAAACACTACAAAAATTATGTGCATAACGAAGTCCGTTGACGTGGCATTAATTTTTTTAATAAGTTATAAAAGTTTTGAAAATCAAAATATAAACTACAAAATAGAATATATTAAAATATATATTTTAAAATACATTACAAAACATAAAATATTAATATTTTTTTTTTAAAATACACAAATTAGCGGTTGAGACCCTGGAAGAATTCCGAGATAGTGATATCGGTTCTTCACTCCAGTTTGCTGTGCATTGAGGTAGATATGAAATCACAAGGTTGTGGCGCCTAAAGTCCAGGATCACTTGCTTCTCCGGATTCCTAACAGCGAAGACATCTAACAAACTCCCCATAGATTCTAAGCGCACTTTTGTCGCTTCCAAAGTCGTATGGAGCTGAGACAAATCATCCCATCTCTAGGAATAAAACGATGTTTCCCTCGGGACATCGTTCACCGACCCCACCCTTATGTTCGTCCATTTTGCGGAAAACCTTGAAAATGAACAAAAAAGATTGAAAACTAGATATAAGAAACACATAAAATAAATTAACAAATAAATAAATTCTAAGTATTACCTCCTCAAAAATCTTGTCTACATCTTGCATGAACAACTGAACCGGTATACCATCCAAAGACTGTTAAGTCAGCTGGTTCTGGCACTTTTCGATCCGAGCAGCCACTTTGTTGTGGATCCTTTCAGCTTGGAATCCACAAAATCTCCGGTCTTTGTCATATGGGTAGCCTCAAATAGTCTGGAAAGAGAAGGTAGTTCTCTTTACTTTGAAGCCTTACAAAAATAAATTAGATTAAAGTAAGATGTGCTAAATAGATGATATTAATTTTAAGTTACTTATAATTTGTAGGTGGAAGATGGCGTGGGGGAGTCTGTCTCATCATGTGAAGCATCGACAAAAGTCTGTGTGGACCTCTCGTTATATGGGAAGTGGAGCACTGCATGAACACACAGATCGAATGACGGTCGATCCAGTAGCAAAAATACCATCCCATACGACATCCTTCGTGATGTATATCGGTTTCGTCTCATCGCCTTTGTACTTCCAAAGCTCCTTCCAGTCAGATATGGTGTTTGCTAACTATATCTCCGCCTCGGTGTTAAATGCCGCCTTCACCTTCTTGTTGATGAAAATAGACAAATTCCTTTTTTTTTTGCCGCCAAAGAAATAAACAAAAATAGCTACTGTTAGGAAAAATATATGTAAATATTTTTTTCAAAAATATAAAACCATGTAGTGCGGATGTGCTTAGGCATTTAACTCCAGTTTGGGCGTGGTTTGACGAAATATCCCTTCATGGTTTCAAATATGCTCTCTGCCATTCTAAGTCGACTCCAAACCTGCAAAATTATAAGATAGTTGTTAAGAAATTATATTCACTATAAATTTAAATTAAAAAATAAAACGTACTGGTAAGTGTTTGGCAGTCGATCGGGGTCCAATACATCTTAACCTTTTCATCTAGGTTGGGTGAGAAGATCCTTGACGATGTACCGAGCATATTGAGCTTCAGGTGGCACCATCAATTTTAGATAAAGTCTTGGAGCACCATGAGGCGTATCGGGAGCATACGATGGTGCAGTAGGAGCAAAATGAGGCCCATGAGGAAGAGGCGGTGGTGGTGGAGATCTTTGTGATTGACTGTCTGGGACAGTCTCTGGAACTGAAGTAGGAGCCGAGGAACTAGACCCCACTATATCTCCGGTACTAAATGTTACTATAATGTGGAAGCTTCTTTCTTCTATTTCTAAGAGCCATTTACGAGAAAAAAAATTTAAAAAATTTCAGGAAATTAAATTAAATCTTTCATCAAAACTGATTTTGTAACTTAATCTAGTTCTGCAACCTAATATAATTACGTAACCTAAATTTACTGCAATCTAAATTCTAGACTAAGAAAAATAATTACTAACCTTTTTGTTTACGTAGGAGGCTGGATAGAGAATGCTGTAGAGAGTAGAGAGGAATGGCTGACGAGAACGGGAATAAATGAGTTGAATTTATATAGAAAACCAGGAATCATCGTAAATTCGTCGTATATTTACGGCAAATTAACAATGACCCGCATTTTTGGTTTACGACGATTTAACAAGAAACCATGTTTACAATTTTGATGAATTCAAGAGCATATATGTGACACCCCCGATTGAAGATGACCGGAAATGACACGGTCGATGTTTTTTGATGGTCGATCCGAGGTTTTCAGAATACTCCTGATTGCCTTAGACCAACAACCAAAGAACACTAACTCTCCTACCGGATGCCACTCTAGGCTTTTCAAACCGGCAAAGCAATACCCGATAGTTAGTTCGTTTGGGCAATGACTAATATCATATGAAACCCGTACTTTAAAAAACATTATTTATACATTATATATGATTCAAGAGCATGTTACAAAATTTGTTATAAATTAACATCGAAGTTTTCGGTCAACAAATCTTATACATAAGAAATATCAAAACGAATTTGCAAGGACAATAAAACTACCTCTGGCTAATGTTGTTCCTTCCCGTCCTAGAGTAAGCCCTCCCATCTACTGGTTACTTGCATCACAAATGAGTCATGAGTAACTAATTTGCTCAGTGAGTCTAATCCCGCAGCCCAACACATACAATTAATATCCGAGGAATTGACACCATTTGAATGCAGTGAAAATATATTCCATAATTATTATAAATACATATATGACCTATCATTCCATCGATGTGAATCTTATCTTAACATCACCTCCACAACACCCGCCATTCACTCATACTTATAATATAATATATATATATATATATATATACTAAATCCGGAAAACCACCAAGGCTAACCAAGTCTAGCGGAAAAATAAATATAACCATCATCTCCATCAGATATTCCAAGATCGAACATCTAACGCTGCATGTAGTTACACGGCCTCCAGGGTGCGACCCCATAATCGTGTTTCCGTGACCTTGTTCCGTATCACAGACCAATTCACGGTAATGCGGGACTGGACTTTCGGGAGAGTGAGTATACAATAAGACTTCACAAATTTATTGTTTCATACTGACTTATATACGTATATAAATTAGTGCTTGAGAACAAGTACTGAGGTTTGAGATAAACCTCAACGAATATTTCATAATAATTCTTAAGTGTTTACACAAGTAAACACATCACCATAGTGTTTACACAAGTAAACACATCACCATAATTATAGATTAAGAGAATTTCTTATCAATCAAGCAACACACATTCCAAAAACTCATTAATCATCAATCTAGACTCACCTTTAATCCATGAGACTGGCTAAAAAAGACTAGATTCGAGCTTCACTAAGTGTTCACCACTTTCTGATCACTCCCAATACAGAATGAAGACAAGGCATGATACGGTTGGTCTGATCACCCTCTTCGACCATCTGAATTCAAAACATAATGGTTGGAACATAATGTTCATCAGTATGGTTCAGCCCCACTGTTCAAGATTCAGGACAGCTACTAAGTATCTACTAAGCAAAGTTAAGAGCAGGCTCAATTCGGTTCAATCACAAATTGAACTAACCACTGTTCATATCAGATTGGTTAAGTTCATCTAGAACAGTTCAGAATAAATCAAGTTAGCTTGGTTATTTAAGAGCAGACCACAAGATAAGCAAACACTAAACTGTAGAGTTGCAGACCACGATGATTTAACAAGATATATCGTTTATCATACCCTAAACCGAAATCTTGAATCCCTATAACCTGGATACCTAAACTGTATATCCGTAGAGTTGCATTTGACCATGTATTTATGATGAATCATCGTAAATACATGGTTATTGGTCGACCGAATTACGACATATCATCATAAATTGGTCGTAATATATACATTTAACTTTGTGAAAGCATAGAATTCAATGCAAACAAACATTACTAGGTTCCAAAACATTAATAATGAACAAACAAAACATAAACTAAAATAAATGAATAAACACATTTCAAATTGATTCATATTTATGTATAACATAATGCTTGAGCACAAAACAACACAAAGATCACTTCAGCCGGATTCCTCATTCTTGTTATCATTACACACATCACTTTCATCAAATCCGTCTTCATTTGCATCATCCGTCATATCGTCTGGAAGATTTTCATGTTTACGGTAATGCAGGCCAATAAGAAGGATTTCATTGGTAGGTTATTCAGGTACTTCAACTTCATTTATGTAAGAATAGACAGATTATGGTGTGTGAGTGTTGTTGAGAACAGAGAGTGGTCGGATTGAAAGAGAACAGAGTGAAGACAGTAAGTGAGAATTAAAGAGACTGCAATGGAGCAAAAGAGAGATTAAGTGAGATTTGAGAGAGTATGAGAGAGATTCTTGTAACCAGAGATTAGGGAGAGTATAAGAGACTTGAGAATGGTGAAGAAGAAAGGGGAAACTCCCCCATTCAGCTTAATTTCGTAATGGTTACAATGGGGTGGCTTTAAAGCCTTTACAACAAGACAAACAAGACAATAAACAAAGAATATTTCAGGGAATGAATAAATAATATTATCCTGGGCAAATCAGAAGGGCAGACTGGCTGGAGAGAGAGAATGGCACGTCCAGCATGAGAGAAAGTGACATATCCTAACAGCTCTTTGGTCCTTAAGCTGGCATGTGACTTCTGATCTGATTTGAATTCAAACTTGATGTCTAGGCGCCAATTTGCACACATCACTTTCTGAAGAAGATTCTTGGCGCCAGGGACTCCCTCCCTATCTTTGCACCAACATGATTCGTACTCTCTTGCACAGATTTTGCACATCTCTTCTTTTTGGGTGATTCAAGGCAGTCCCGGACATTGCACATTTCATGATCTTCCATGTGCATTCTCAAGGCTTCTCTTGCACTCACTTCTCAGCTTGCGCTTCTTGCTTCTTCATTCCAACACTCCCCCTCAAGCTTGACCATATGAGATCCTTGGACAAGCTTGGAACCTTGAAGAAGCTCCCTCATTAAAAACCTTAGCAAGAAAACCCATTGGGACAAAACTTGCTAAGGGAAAAAGAGTGGAGTTTCCACAAAGCTTAGGGATTGGCCAGTGAGCCTAAGGAACTTCAGATTCATCATGGTGGAGTCCTTAGGCTCTGGATCGTGGCCTAATAGGTATAGCAAGTATGAATCACCATAACTTGCTATCCTTGAGCACAAGTAGCCGGCTGGATCATTTTGTGTCCGGTTTAGGGTCTCCCCCTCTCAACTGGCTTCAAGCCACCTTAGGAAGGCAAGGAAACGACCAGACCATCTTCTCTGAACCCCCAGCAAAGTTACTTGTTCTTTAGAACTTGGCTTGACCTCTTCATGGAACCATAGACTCGGTTAGGATCTCCCCCTCTCGACTGACTTCTTTGGCCATCTTAGAAATGCTAGGACATGACCGGATCATCATCATCATCTTCAGTGAGGCTCAAGCTTATTTTGGTACCTGATGCATCATTTCAAAAGTGCATCAGTTCTTAAGGAAATGCACTCATCACATCAAACTCAATAATAGTTTAAGTATAAGGACAATCATGAATGTATTGAGATGAGTTTAAGGTGCTTCCCTTTTATAAGAATGGCCAGGAGTGGACTCCAATTGAATCCACACTTGGTAAGACACAGTCCGGATTATGGAAGTTCAATCACACACTTGGAACTGAGCTTCTTTGACCCGGTTGGTACTGAGTAATGCAAGAGTGAATCCACCACTTGCAAACTCCAATTTTGATCAGAGGTGAGGCAATGAACGACTTGGATTGGCGCCAGTTGCTTCACTGTCAAATCACCTTTGAGCTTCTTCTTATGACCTGAGCTTGTCTCCCCCTTTCTTTTGGCTTCTTGCCTCCATTTAAGGGTTGAGACAAAGCTTTTCTTTGTTCATGAGCTCAATAGGTACCTGATTCAATCATCCAAAAATTGCATGTATCAATTCTCAAGGGGCAAACCTATTCACACATAAGAATAATAATGGTTTTAGGTACTTCCCTTGCATCAGTTTGTTGAATGTTGGTGAGGATTGCTAAGCACTTGAATCCTCCACGCCATTCCTTCTCTCAACCAGCCTTTGCATTTTTCTCTTGAAGTTTCAGCATGTAGGGAAGCTCAGCACTTTTCAACTCCATAATTTGCCACCATCATGTGATTGCTTAGCCAAGAATTTCCCTGATTGAATACTCCTTGAGTCCTTGAATATAGCTGGTCAGAGTGGTGGGGTGTGCCAGCTTCTTCAGACTGATCACTTAGGCCCCTCCTTATTAAATCGCCATGCAACCTCTTCTTCTTGATCATCTATTTTGACACATAGATGTTGCTGGCCTTCTATGAGGAAAAGAGACACTTAGGAGCTTCATGGATCTTCTGGTAGCTCACTGATTCCCCTCCTCAAGCTTGGCTGAGTATAGGGACAAGCTTGAATGTGAGCTTCAATGAGTTTTGAAACTGGGAGCACAACAATACCAACATCTGCGCTTAAGCCAACCAGTTCACTATCTTCCAGGAGCACAACAATACCAACATCTGCGCTTAAGCCAACTGGATCACCATTTTCCTTCAGCTCTAATGTCTTTAGGCCACCAGTCTCCCCATGACTTAGGTGATGACCTTCCTTATGAGTCTCTTGAACCAGGAGCACAACAGCTCCTACGCCTGCGCTTAAGCCAACTGGTTCTACTCACAAGGTATCTTTACATGGTCAGGACTAAACACCTTGATCCATGCCTCTGACCACCGGCCACTCTTGGCTTAGTGATGGCCTTTTCTCTTGAGTGCACCTCCTGTACATCCTCTTGGCATCAGGTAAGTCACTTCTGAGCAGTTTCTCCAATTCTCCAACATCCTTTCTATCTTCAGGGTAGGAAATGGGCAGACACATAGATAGGATTTGGGACTGGGCAATCTCCACGGTTCAGGAATATCCATCTTGGGAGGCTCTGTAAAACGTGGGCAATGCCTTCTTCTTTGTCTTAGTTTGATGATGGACAGAGATCACCTCTTGTGTACCTGAAACATCACTCAAACTCCAGCAAGAATCAGACCACACACACTAGGATCAGCCCTTGATAATTCACCAAGTCTGATCCCAATGTTTTAAAAATAAATATGCAATGAACAGAATCTAAACAACTCATTCAGTTCAACTCCATGCATACTAACATCACTAACTGCTCAGGTATGATAACTCATCAATAACAAGGCAATTAGGCTCTTTTTATGAATTTTAAAGACAATAAACAGAGACTAAACAACTCATCTAATCATCTTGAACAATATATATAATGCAATACAAGATCAGGAGGCTCTCCTAGACCTTTATCAATGCAACAAGACAATGACAGTAGCTAACCAATCGCCTAGCACAATACAAACAGAAACAATTAATCTAGGACAGGAACTAAACAATACCATGCTAGACAACTCCTAGAAATAATTTAAGAAACAGAGCAACACACACAATTTAAGTATCATGGGACAGAAACTAGGTTCAACAACTCTAGCAACTTGAACCTGTCCCAAGGATACCAAACACACCACTCAACACAACCAGACATAACTACTCAAGCTCTTATTAAAGGTAGGAGGTTAACTTACAAACAAGGAACCTGAGCTGGTTCCTTGAACCTCCAAGGCACACTGTTCACTTGAACTTGACAGATTTGGAGTTTGGGATCTCTACCCCACGCCATTTCCTTGTGTGTGCTTTCCCTTTAGACCACTCATGCTTAAGACCCCTCCTTTCTTCCTGATTACCAGGCGCCACCTTCTGGCACACAGTGAGAGACTCCATTTTGGGAAGAACTTGAAAATCACTTGTACAGACTTGGTTTGGAGCATTGCTTGCCAAACAGCTCCAAAACCTTCTTTCTCCAAGAGATCTCTTCAGGCTGAACAGGAGAAAGGATGATAGACCTTGGGAAGTCTCTGGACACGCCATGTTTAGTCTTCTTCCTCTTGAAGAGATTGAACAGCTGGCTGGACAGAAACTCTCCAATGATTTGAAATAACAATGAGGATGAGCCTATGCTTGAATTGTGGAAGCTTTGAGTTTCAGATACTAAAGACCTCCTTTATCTTGAGTTCTGGTGAGTCTCTTCCCTCCTGGAAAAGCTTTAGACCAGAGGATACAAGGATGAACAGAAACAGAGATTTTTGAAGAGAAGTATGAACTGTAACAGATTTGCGGAAGCTTTATGGATTCTCAGGAGCTTGGAGCTCTGATACCATGTAAGAATAGACAGATTATGGTGTGTGAGTGTTGTTGAGAACAGAGAGTGGTCGGATTGAAAGAGAACAGAGTGAAGACAGTAAGTGAGAATTAAAGAGACTGCAATGGAGCAAAAGAGAGATTAAGTGAGATTTGAGAGAGTATGAGAGAGATTCTTGTAACCAGAGATTAGGGAGAGTATAAGAGACTTGAGAATGGTGAAGAAGAAAGGGGAAACTCCCCCATTCAGCTTAATTTCGTAATGGTTACAATGGGGTGGCTTTAAAGCCTTTACAACAAGACAAACAAGACAATAAACAAAGAATATTTCAGGGAATGAATAAATAATATTATCCTGGGCAAATCAGAAGGGCAGACTGGCTGGAGAGAGAGAATGGCACGTCCAGCATGAGAGAAAGTGACATATCCTAACAGCTCTTTGGTCCTTAAGCTGGCATGTGACTTCTGATCTGATTTGAATTCAAACTTGATGTCTAGGCGCCAATTTGCACACATCACTTTCTGAAGAAGATTCTTGGCGCCAGGGACTCCCTCCCTATCTTTGCACCAACATGATTCGTACTCTCTTGCACAGATTTTGCACATCTCTTCTTTTTGGGTGATTCAAGGCAGTCCCGGACATTGCACATTTCATGATCTTCCATGTGCATTCTCAAGGCTTCTCTTGCACTCACTTCTCAGCTTGCGCTTCTTGCTTCTTCATTCCAACAATTTATACCCGAGTCTTGTTGAAAATATGGGTTTTCTCCACCAAATATTCAGTCCTAAGTGTCATTTTAATAGCAAATAACCAAGCTATTTCGGAATCTTTGATCCGAGGGTATTAGATGAAGCTAACTTAGTCTTCTTAAGATTACAATATGAAAGAGTCGAATTTGTTGTACTTTCTTGCAGCATTGACATCAACAACTCTAAATTTGTTGTACTGGACACCTACGTTGACGACACGGTCGAACCCCATCATATTTGAAGAGGATGCATTTCATCGGCACTAACCGAGACATTCCACTTCAGTAATCTCTTGCAAGTTCCAGTAAAAATTTGTTTTACCTTTCACACATAGTCCGTAGTTAACTATTGCCTTATGTTTCCCATACTCACAAGCATTAAAATTAAAATCACGTGTGAAATACATTGGTTCCGTGGTGATCTTTGTAATCAGATCCTAAACCAATATGTGAAATCAAGGGGATAAAATGGATAGTCATTATCAACATGCAAAAAATAAATTTGTTTATGCAAATTTATATAATTTTTTTTTTGCTAAAGTAGTTAAGGTGTAAAGCTTATACAAAACTACCTAGGTCCTCAACCACTTAACAACATGTAGATCTTTCTGTTTTTAGCTAACAGTGAATATTCCTTCAATAGCTTCTTGAAATTCAGTAACAAATAAGATGCTGATAGCAATATAAATTAACCAATTGTATGGAAACTTCAAGTACTTCAATAAATAAATATTTTAGCTTTAAATTGAACGTTTCCCTAAAAATTCAGCAAAACATATTATGGGATATGTGACGGTATTTGGGACTCGACCACCAAACTTCTTTCAATTTTCCACCCAAATAGCTGATTTGGCATAAAATGTTTGGAATATCATCAACTGCATATGTTAGCGCAACACCACCATTATCATATATTCGTAGATCTCTTTTTTCGTGTATGTACTTTTGGCCCAAAGTAATACGATGTAAAATGAGATGTTTCTTCTGTCAAACTCCCATCAACGATTGATCCTTTCACTTTTGAAAGAATGTTTTAGTACACATAATTAAATCTATTCTATTAAAAGAGAAGCAGTTTTGAAAAATCTACTTATACAAGGTTGTTTGGACTATTTCCTAAGAATTAATAATTTCATGGTCCTACTTAAATTTCTCATAACAATATATTTTCATAAATTTCTCTGATTTTCTTTAGATATTATAAGTGTGTCACTCCTATATTTATGGTAACTACTATATTACCTTCTATAAATCTCACCCCTTGATTATAAATTTTTCCATTTAGTTATTGATATCTCATATACGATTTATTAACCAACATTTTTTTGATGCATTAATATATAAACTCGTGGGTCCATAGACTAATCTATTATGTATGTGACCATATATATATATTATATAATGTTTATTTTCATTCTTAAATTTATATCTATATAAAACGAATGGTATGATGCATGTCACCATTAAATAATACATGCCATTTGAATTTAAATAGTCTGGTAAGTGATACATGTATTTTAAAGAAATGAGTTAATGAAGTATGATAAATAATTATCACAAAATCATGTTTTACTATAGAACCGATCAAACTTAGTAGTATATTATATTATTTTTAATCCATAAAAAACGATATTAACATATAAGTACTGAACAAATTTGAAAAAAATGCATATGAAGTTAGTTAAAAATTATCCTCGGGCCAACTTATTTAATTGAGTTTTTACTATAATTCAGATACAACCACTTAAACCATATTATGAAAAATTAAAAAATACAAATAATTTAGAAAATATTGCTCCAAATTCTCCCTTTTTTTTATAAAAAAATAAGTTGACTTGATTTTTACTTATGAAGCACAATTACTAAAATCCAAAATAATGATTAGTATTTTTTTTTGGGCAACAAATAATGTTTAGTATAAAAGATGCTCAAATACAAGTCCACTTCTGTAATTCAATTTAAATAAAAAAATAAATTTACAAATATAATTAGGTCCAGAATTAATATTTATATTATTTGAGTTTCAAGCTTGCAGGTTTTCGCGGGTTATTCAATTATATATTATATACTAAACACATTGAGATTAGTATAAACTCTTCACTAGGTTTGGAATACCTAAGTTAAACAAGATTTTTCTCTTTTGAAAAAATATTAACCCCGTGCTTCAAAGCTTGATTCAAAAGTTTGAATTGAGTTTTGAAAAAATATCATCCAATTTATATGGGATTTTATCGGGTCAACCAATATTGGATAGCGGGTTAATGATAGTTTTTACGTTTTTACCGACTTTTATCAGATTTTTATATATAAAGTTTTAACAAAATTCAGACCAGATTTATATGAATCACCTGATTTACTTCTGAGACTGTAGGTTTGGTTCGGGTATGAAAACACTGCTAAAACTATTAAAAATTCTATAATATATATACTATTAGATTAACCCAAAATCTGCCAAGTTAATTTTTTTGTCTCATCAACTCAACAAATATAACTCTTACAAAATACACACAAAATGCAACGATGACGTTGTAACATAAGAATACACATATAAAATCTAAAATAAACTATTTGATAAATTATATAATTTTAAACTAAAATTCTTTTACCTTTTTGATATAATAACACTTTATAACTTAATAATATACTTCAAAACCTCAAAACCAAAATAATAATTCATATCAAACAATATTCTTAATCGGAAAAAAACCCGCGCTTCAAAAGCGCGGGTCAAAATCTAGTAATGATATTAAATCACAATACCAATTATTTACCTAAAAGTGCTTCATGGACATTTGTTGGAAGTAGCTCCGCAATGCAGATGGAAGTAGTAGTTGCATAAACACAAGACAACCATGACTCTTCATCTTTGAAAACTTTTGACTTCGCTGAACACATCTTGAGAGATTTACAATGTATCTATCCGAAAACTTCACTTCAGATGCCACCAAATTGAACAACAGCCACCTTTGCATCTTATAACAATTGAAATTGAGAAGTGTGATTTTTTCTATTGCTTTTGATATATAACTCAATCCCTGAACAAATAGCAGATAAGTCAATCTTAACTTTTTGCTATCTTTTGTCTTCTCTTGGACGTTCATTATTGTATGCATGATGTTGTCGAAAAAACTATTTTCTATATGCATTACATCCAGATTGTGTCGAAAAAGAAAATTCTTCCAGTATGAAAGATCTCAAAATATACTCTTTTAGTGCCAATTGTGATGCTCCCTATAATCATCAAGCATATTCCGAGGAACATGCCAATTACTCCCATGACAAACTATTTTTTTGCGTATCATAGTAATCAATTTACTCTTCGATTTTTTTCCTAGTAAAATGTACAGGAAGAGTGTCTCGTACAGTTACTTTGTACCTAAAAATTTCTTGATTTTTCGGTATTGATGGTTAAGAGAAAGAAACCACTGATGGCAATTAAACCAACATGTCTTCCTACCATACTTCAATTGAAAAACATATATCCTTCCAAGACAACATGGAAAAGATAACCTCCCATGTGTTGTCCATTTTGATAGCATACCGTATGCAGAAAAGTAATTTATGGTCCACATAACACCTGCTCGCATCATAAAATTCATTTTCGATGAACAATCAAACGTGCAGACCCTTATTGACAATAACTATTTCAACTCTTGTATCAAAGGTTCTAGAAAAACACCAAGTGACCGTTTTGGATGCTTAGGCTTAGGACCGGGGACTAATATACTCAAAAATAAAAATTCCCTTTACATGCACATTTTCGACGTAAAAACTACTGCTACAATTAATATTTTGTCCCAGACATTCCAAAAGGAATAAATCTATCTGTGCATAATATAAGATAAACATTAAGAATATTTCTAGTGAAACCAGGGTGTACCATATTGAAATTTGTCCACACTTTTGCATGCATTTAGACATGTTCGGCAGACATCTCATCGCTTCAGCAGTCCTCTTAGATTGATATGATATTTTCAACCTATCTGTGATAGGTATGTATCACATCCTTAGGTACAATACCTTTGTCTGCCCTCTTCCTTGTGGTTTATATCGTGGCTTCTTTCAAAAGAAATATTCTTGTGGCTTTTCATCATTTCTCTAGTATATCATACAATTTTCAATGCGCTCATCTATCATCTCTGAATCCAACCAAAGACTATAAACCAATTTATGAATCTCATAGTATAAATCAATAGACAAGTTGTCTTCTGGAAAATAATCTTTAAACAACTCAGCCCATGCATCCACAAAAGCCTCATGTCAAGCATGATTAGTTTTTAATATTCATCATCTTTTATGCCAGAGAATTAAGATAGACCTTCTCTATAACCGAAGTAAATCGGTTGATTTGCAACATCCAACATATTTAAACCTTTTAAATCCAAGTTAGCTTATTCAACATTACCAATTTCATCCGCTATTGTTGAACTTGCTTCTAGAAATGCATATGTAACAATGTCATGAAACCCATTATGATCTACCCTGTCTTTCTGATGGTAACTAGTTTCAGTATGCACATGAATCGGTTCTTCAATATTACCAACCACCTCAAAATTACTATTAATACTACTAGCTTCATTCCCACCATAACCCTCACCATGTTGAAACCAAATGTAATATTGTGGCATAAATCCTCTTTTATCTCCTAATGGTTCCATACCGTTTCACTACAAGAAAATTTTATATTCTTGCACTTCTGACAAGGACAAAACATCTTACCAGTTTCATGCTTAATCGGTGTAGTACCCGCCAGGAATATGAATATATGTAGACTGTTAAGAAATTTCTTCGTCACCCTTAAGTCGGAATATTTGGGCATATACTTCCAACTTCATGGTTCGTCGATATTGCCATCATATGCGATTTTTTTCTTTAACGGTCTGGAAATTTTTTTTTTGTAGGTTTCAGTATTAAGAAAAATGACATATATATAGGAGTTTTTTTTTGGTCTTTGGTAGGTAGGAAATTACCAACTGATTAAAAATGAAAGTACTTTTCTAGGCTTTTATATCACCATAACAACTAATTTAAGAGGAATTATGTTTGGTATATGATACCATTCAATTTACCCTAAGTAGTGAATTACTCTCTCAAATAAGAGGTTTAGTTGCAGTACTTAGGGATCGAATCCAAAAGGAGCTAGGGAACCTATTAAATCTAGTCAGGTTATTAATTCTAGGTGTTTGTTGTTTTATGGTTTAAAAGTAAATAGCAATCCTAATTGAGCAAGTCTATTGCTCGACTAACAAGATGATTGGGGGTGTAACTTTATTGGAAGATATTAGATGCATGGTTTCTATTCAGGTGTTAGAGATTATAATCCTATAGATGCCTAACAGTTGCATGCATGATATATTAGAGCTCAACTACTTAATCACAGTGATCAGCGATGGCAATGTTTCACTGGTTAACTAACTAGATCTTGGATCTCAATTGTCGTCTTTTGATCACAAGAAAGTGTCGATCGATGATCCTATATGGATATCGATCGATACACCTTTCGCAAATATCGATCAATTGTCAGAAGACAATATCGATCGATGCTTCTAGCTAAGCCCTAGGCGCGGGTTGATAATGCTCACTAGTCTCCTAGATCAGCGGTTAGCTCTCTCTAGAAGTCCTAGCATGACATATTAGATTCAGGACATGATGATCAAGGATGCTTGACACATGCAAATTCCTAGGTTCATGTTCTAGTTAGCAAGGCTAAAACAAGCATTAAGAACAATCAATCAATGAATATCACAACTTAGCAAATCTATAGTTGAGGCTAATCCCTCTAACCTATTTGAACCATGAATCTAACAAGTAAACTACTCAGACATAGCTAAATAATTCATGACACAAAATATAAATAAAAACTGCATAGAATAGAATAGATGAATCAATGGAGTTCCAATCACAAATCTCTCTATGATTTTCTCTCCTAAAACTCTCTCTCTCTCTCTCTCCTGCTGAAAGTAAGAATACAATGGTGGCTGAAGCTCTCTTTGCCTCCTAACACTTAGGCAAGTATATAACTATTAGGTTAAAAACTTATCAGGGGTAATCTTGTAATTTGGTGAAGCCTTGGGTTTAAAGTCGGCTGGAACCAAGTTGCGCGTCTCGCGTCTCGACATAGATCGATGGTACAAGATGTACATCGGTCGATTGCTTCTTCTTCGTCTCGGATGAAATCTCTTTTAAGCTCCTAAAAGCTCCATAATCATCACTTTACTCCAAGATACTCCTAAAACTGAAAACATACCTAATAGGATAGAATATATAATATATGTATAGTAAAACATTAATATACCATGGATGAAAATGGATCAAATCCATGGTATATCAACTCCCCCAGACTTACCCTTTTGCTTGTCCTCAAGCAAAACAAACAGGCAGTCTCTCTAAAAGAGGTTTGAAAACAGCAGGGACTTACAGATTTAAAACATAGAAATCATCACCTCTACAATTTCGCAAACCACATCTAAAAAGTCCTAATCATAAAAGCACATTATGCAATATCCTAGCTTAGAAACCAAATTCAACTAGTCTACAACTCAACAAATCATGTCTGACATTCTCCTCTACTAACCTCATTTCTTAGCATAAATATAAAAGTGCATGCTTTACCTTGGGAGTGTCGATCACAGGATGCAAGGATTTTCAGACAAGTATCTGGAACTGCAGGTAAAAGTTAGTTCCTAATTTCTCTCTCTCTAATTTCTCTCTTGAGTCAAAGTCTGCTTCCATTGCAGGATTAGTGACCAAGATTGGACACGCTTCCATGAATTAAGACTTAATGGTGGTTGCCACCAAGCCCTGTTCACTTCTGTTTGACCTATATCCAAGAATTCTTTGTGAAGCGAGCCCTGAAGATTTCCACCTCCAAGTCCCGTTCGAATTCTTTTATTGGAATCTTTATGAATAAAACCTTAATGGTTTTAGCCACCAAGTCTTGTTCAGACTCCTCCTAACTAGATCCTAAGTCCTAATTAAGTAATAAATTTCGGATTTTTTTTTTAGATATCACGAACTACTCTAGGGTCGAAATAGAGAGAGGAAATGTGATAAATGAATCTACACAAGGCGTTACCTTCCAGACTTTACTGAAGAATCCGATCTCATGTATACCAAGCCCCAAGACAAGCGATTATGTCAGGTTTAGTGTTGGAGGTCAGATTTGGTTCCTTCAAACAATCAAGGCAAGTGTGTATAGTTGACAGGTTGATCCACTTTAGCATCTTTAGTAATATCTGTAATCAGTAAATCTAGAATGGTGCTAAAGAGTGGTTAGACATTCAAGTATAAATCAATAATAAGATCATAATCCCTTTCAGATAGCTAAGCATAACTTTATTAAAATCCTTTTATAAGAATCAAAATAAATTATATCAGTAAACCTCCCCCCCCCCCCCATACTTAAATTACACTGTCCCAGTGTAACACAATCAGAGTTATGGTGCAAATAAATCATAAGTACTCAATGTAACAAGTTAGGAAGATAAACCTGACCTGAGTGGGAATCGATCGATGTGCATCGGTAAGCATCGATCGTCGTATGTGATTGTAGGTGAATCGATGTCGACGTCCAGCTGATGCTGCTCATGCTAAGCAGGTTAATCCCACGGGTTCCGATGGGCGAGATCGTCCTCCAAAAAAGGCAAAGACCACTAGCTTGGACTAGAGGCTGGGTTCATCAGATGACAGCGCTGAGACGAAACCATTCCACTTGCAGTTCTCTCATACGAAAGACTGATCCGTACATGCGCATATGGTGAGAAATTTTAAACCGGCAGGCTGTCCACTTCTGTCTCTCCAAAATATGATGGAGCATGACGCCTACGTAAGTATGGCAGTTGCTCATGCAAAGGTATGGGGCATATTTTATGGGTCGGTGTAAAAATGAATTCTCTGAGATCTTGAAGGCTAACAATGAATTCTCTGCGATCTTGGAGGCTAACAATGAATTCTCTGCGACGTTCGAACAACGCTTGAAGGACATCCCATGCACCGATAAGCTTAAAGAATTCAAGAAAGTTGTCTGGGAACTGAAGGTCAGTCTGAAGCTGGCTCAAGAATGAGAATGTGCCAGTATTTCCCAACAAGCCTCTACCGAGAAGAACGAGAATCAGGCCGCTTCCCTCGACGCTCAACTTTGAGTGATCGGAAACAAGAGGAAGGCGGCCTTCGAGAAGGTTTCTTCACTGGAGACGCAGATCAAGGTTTTGGCAACCAAGCAAGTTGAGAATCTTCGCTTGGCTTCCTATGACACTAAGCCAATCTTGCTCATGGCTACCTCAATGTGCTTGTCTCTTTAAAAGAGAAATGTGAGAGGAAGAAGGTCACAGCTGATTGCGAGTCATGTTTTCGAGAGGTTATGCCTAACATCTACGTCATTAACGAGATCATGAACAATAATCTGCTGGCATATGATGAGCCCTCTCTCCTTCAGGCTAAAGAGATCAATCTTGGTGATGAGCTGGACATCACTGCCATGTATGACTTCTAGGTTAGGAAGTTTGAACTCCCTCATATCTCTAAGGAGCTCCCTAACAGCTCCTTTCTGAAGTTGTCTTCTGTTTTAAAGAATTTGTCAGCAACCTGGACTGTTCCAGAATTGTGGAAAGGGTGGTGGAGAACAAGCTGAGGAGGGTGAGAATGTTGTTGGCGGGTAATATACCCTGGTTTTTACAATTTTAGACCATGGTATAAGTATTATTTAGAGTCCATTATATATGTTTGGAGTAGTTTTAGAGTCGTTTCAGGTTCAGGTATGTTTTGGGAAACTTTGGAGATTTTGGAGCTATTTGAAATGAAGAACTATGAAGATGCATTCGAAATTTAGAAATGGATGGAGGCCTCGCACGGATAGATTGAGAACATATGTTGACACAAGACAGAGCTTTGAGTTAGCTTTCTAATTCTACCGGTTTGAGGTCGATCAGATGGTTGGATCAAAAGTTTTGCTCGTTTTACAGACGTGTAGTGTGTCTGACGCGTGAGAAGAAGCTATCGAAGTTGTAGCATAGTGTCGTGCGACACCACCTGGGTGTCAAACAGCATCTAGAATCAGCATCCGACATATTTAATTAAGTTCCTAGAATTGCACTTTGGTCCAATAGTTGCATTTATTTACAAAAGAACCCATAACGTTTCTTAAATCCCATGCCATTGTTGATTTCTACACTTTCTTTTAAGTCTTGTTTTAAGATTGGGAGAGAAGAGAAGAACTCCTTCGGGAGTCTTCTTGAAACTCCTGGGGATTTATTTTTGCAGTTTATTCATTTTATGATTTGTGTTTTGCATCTATCATGCATGTCTGAGTAACCATCTTGTTAGATTTAGGAATTTTCTATGGTTTTGATGAACTTGTGATTTATAGAACTTCTAGGGTAATCTTCTTGCTTCCTTCCTCGTGATTTTTCTTATTGCTTGTTTTTCGAGTAATTAACTAGAAACATGATCTTAGGGTAGTTGAGAAACACGATAGTGGGATCAACACCTGAACTGAATCCTGCTGGGATAAGTTGATAGTCACAACGAGAGTTGGCCTAGGAACTTAGTGAACATATAACATTGGCACATAATGCTTGTCTAGATAATTGGATCCGCAAGAGAGTTGGTGTTCAATATTTTAGGCATCTGATAGAAATCGCAGATAGGGCAGAATAGCTTACTAATGAATTTTGAGTTCTAGGATTGATCTTAATAAAACCCTTGACACCTATTGATTGCAGTTTCAAATAATCTATTTGATAAATCCATGAATCTAACGCTTTTTACCTATCTATTTACTTTTTTTCCTGCTTTATTGTGTTTCATATTTATGGCTTAGCTTAGTGTAAGACCATAAGTCTATTGTGTGAGCTCCAGTCCATGTGGCTTCGATCCTTAAGTAATACAATGACACTCTTATTAAGATAGTTGCTTGAGGTTAGAGTGAGCATATCGCGGGAAAGACTGAGCTCGGACCGTTGTTGTTCACAAATTGATTGTGGACCATTTCTATTGTTGCTTTTGCGTTTTTAATTATTTTAATCTTGAACTATAGATCAACGAACTCGTCCAGATGAGATCCTTTTTATAATATTCTGAATATTGGTATTCTGTTTCGTTGAGTTCGAATAGGCGTGTAATGAACAAGTGGTATCTTTTTTTTTGGTGGACACGTTCGATTTTCAGAATATATCAAGCTCGGTGTTGATTCTTTCAACCAATCGATGCCGATATGTATATGGCCTGGTTTTGGGTTATTTCTTTGGAACGTCAGTGCTTTACCTAGATGTTTTTTTAATTTTATGAATTAGTTCGAGCCTGACGTTGATCTGTTAAAGCTTAATTGATTTATTTAATACCATCTTGATGTTAGGTTGATGATATAATCACAGAAACAACACCTGAAACAGGGGCCAACCGGATGCACCATTCAGCCAACAGAAGGACCAACCAGGATATGTGTTTAGTCAAAACAGTGTATCTCACCAACCAGGAGGAATTTTGCAATCAAACAAATTTTCATGCATGCTACACTCAACAAGGAGCCAGGAATAATTGGAATCATCGTCAAAGATACTCGGACCAGGAAGATATGCATTTTACAAACCAGAGGTTCCCTAGCCCGTCCATCTACGAGTATCCAAGTTTTAAAGTTGTTTCAAGCCCAATGAAGAAGCGTTCCGACAAAAAACAACTCATGGACTTCAATGTGGATCCCTTAGCTTTCCAAAAAGCCCATAATGAACAGAAATGGCTACAGAATTATAAAGTTATGATCCAATCTCCAGAACCGATCAAACCAGTTCTACACTTGTCTCAATTGGAAGCTAACCGGTTCAGTCAGTTTCAAACCAAAAACTGGCTGCCAGGAGATCAATATAGTAATTCAGGAGGCTCATCCAATTATTAAGAAGAGTCAGACAAGTCTGTTCCGTGCACCAGCAACCACATGATCAGGAGGATCCTCATTAACAACAACTTTCCTTATTGGGATGCATTCACACTTGGAGCCATAACTCATCCACGACCCAGCCATCAAAGCTACAAAGTTTTGGAGTCATTTACAACTTATCCAGTAGCCCCTAGATGCACCATAACACACTGGATCAGGCGGATTCCAATCAGACCAGAAGATAGTCCCGGTTTGCTTAATTTGGTTAAACCGACATTGTTTGAGGAAGGTCTTCTACTCCTTCAGTTTGGTTCGACCCAAACCTATTCATGGTAGCCAGGAGATACTTTATATCATACAGAAGGTATCCTATGCGTCCTACCATGTGCTAGCATACAGAGGATTAGGAGAATTCTCTTGCACTCCAACTTGCCTTATATGGAGTCAGCCGACATATATGTCCAACAGCTCTTTCCCTATCATTTGAAGCACGACCTCAGCACATTCCAGACAATAAAGAAGGTTCCCAGGAAGCTCTCTTACCCTTTAAAACCGTACAGGTTCAAGAAGAATCAAGATTCTTATTTGGAGTCAAATCCCATAAAGAGCTCCAACGGCTAGTTTTCGATTTATTGCTTAGTTTTAAGTTGTTTCCTTTAATTTCTCTTCAGGACGTTAGACTAAGATTCCTGAGCATTATATAAGCTCATTGTTAACTTATGTACAAACCACCTTTCAATCCACATGTTTATTCAATAATAATTCAGTTTCTTCTTCAAAGAGTGTCTTTGCGTATATTGTCTATAGTTTCATTTGAGCCCTGTTCGAAAACGCGGCCACCTAGGCGGTGTTCGGAGGTTGACCGCAGTGATTATGATCAAATCGGTGTAGCCAGGAGTTGATCCGCATAAGACCGCTTAGTTTCCTTGTTGACCGCTGCGGGAACCGGAATTCACACCGTCGAGATTTGTTAATCGGAAGAAAGCCAAGTTAACCTAGCCTTCCCTGAAGGTCCCGGTTATCTGCTGGGCCACGCACAACACAATCAATATGAAAGAGTCGAAAGTAATAAATCGTAAAAGAGCAAAAAGAGAACAAAGAGGTCTTATTTCCGAATTCGCGTTTGAGTGTGAACAACATGTAAGATCCTAGGCCACGAGAGCTGTCGGTACGTTCGCTAGTCTAGTTACCTAAGTTCTAACCTAGTCGAGTCGCAGCTCGATAGTAAAAACGAAAAAAAGCCTAAATAATTCTAAGTATTAAGTTTGCTCTGAGAAAGCTCTCTCTTTGCTCCTCGCCTTAAGCCCTCCTTATATACTCTCTCTAGGTTGGTTTGCACCTTTTCCTGGGCCGGATTCGTCGCGAGATGGGATTTTCCATTTTTCGTCACCCTTCATGATTATCTTCGGAAACTTGACATTTATCTTTTCCTGCGAAATAAAAGTAGTCCGTCATATCAGCTTTGGGCTCAATCCTGTTCTAAAATCGTAAGTGGGCCGTTTGGCCGCGGTTCAGGCCCCTTTTGGGCCGTTTTGGGACTTCGACGTTTTTACGATTTTTTCTAAGAAACAGCCGTTGGTTTTTCCGAAAGGATTCCAATTCCCCGTATAGTTAAGGCAACTGGTGTTCAAGCTAACCATAGCCATTCTATAGGCCAGGCAGGAATCCGCTTCCACGACCAAGTTTTTTATAACTTTTCCCAAAGTCTTTCTTTGATAATCCTAAACGAGACGAGACATGGGTATTGTGTCCAAGGGCCCGAAGATTGTGTTACGGGAACTTAGACAAGGATGCACGGTTTCGGAGGAGGTCGGTCCTTGCTTACGATTGAGACCTCATCCAGACTGATCCTCTTCTCGACGTTCCTCGGTTCACATCCGACAAAAACTGTCTTTTACTTGATTAACCGTTTTGCGGGAATGTCTTATTTTCAAGGATCGATCGAGAGTTGGTTTTCCAGTAACTTTCAGGCATTGATTCCGTCGTGATCGGTTTTGACCCCAACAGTTAGCCCCCCAGCTAGTTAGGATTCGTGGACGTGGGTGTGAGGTCCTAGCTTGCGGTATGACTTGTTTTGATGGAATTAGACGTAATCTTTTGCCGAAAGACCGAGAATGAATAGTAACCTTTTTTCCTATACATAGGTGGAGTAATTTTTTTTTTTTAAGTCTTCATTAACTTCTCTTCACAAGAAAATTTCTCTAAGGTAGAAATTTTTCTTATCCTCTCTCTTTTTACCTTTGTGTCAAAGTTTTTGTTTTTCAAAAAATGACTTCAAGAAAGAGATCCAGGGGTATACTTCAAATGCCAAGGGATGGTTCGAGCGTTTTTGCGCATCCGTCGAGGAGAACTGTCTCCCCTTGTTCCGTGGCAAATGGAACTTTCATCGTGGTACGATGGTTGGAAATTTGGTCCGTATAGATACTCGTAGGTATCTAACGCATTTTTTTTTGTAGCGAACAGTGTTCTTCCCACGATCCCCAGGGACTTGTTTGCTAAGCGCGACCTTCTCTGCAACGGTCCGTTCTTTTGGGATTCCTTCACCCTAGACAGGATCCGGAATGCAGTGGCGCTCTACCGATCGCGAGGCATCTCCCGACCTTTACGTGCATCAGACATGGACGAGCCACACCCCGACCCTGTTCCCGATCAGAGGGAGTGAGTTAGGCCCCGAAAGGACAAGGGAATCGCTCTCAAAGACAGAAACTTTGTCTCAGAAGATCTTCCGCTACCCGGATGGAACCCGGGTTTCATCCCCGGTGATGGGAGTGGAACCAGTGAGGCTCCCCTTCCGGACGACTTTTTTTGCCAACCTTCCTCCCAGTTTTACTACTCCAGCGTCACTGGATGAAGCGTTGAGGATATACGTGGTGCGGAAGGTTCTCAGTTGATCAACGAGGTTTAGTCTCTGTATGTTTTAGACTCAGTTGGCGAGTCTTCGTATGTCGCTTCTATGTTTGACCCTTGATTCGTGTAGGGAAAGCGGGTCTTTAATTCAACGCTTGACGGAAGTTTCAGAGAGGCGCGTCTTTTGCACTTCAAGGCCGAAGAGATCAAGAGGAAATTCATCCGTTTTCAGAACAAGATTGCGGAAAGAGAGCGCAGACAGGCTGAGTCCCATTCCCGAGCTCTCATTCGTGCGGAGAGGAAATGGAGGAGGACGATTGCTGCTGAGATAGCGAGGAGAGCTACATTCTTTGATGCTGAGTTCAGGAGTTTCAAGGACGCTCAAGACTACGTGGGTGACTTCCGCGAATGCCGCGGTTCGGTTGGTACCCTTTGGAAGTTGCAGAACGCTGATTTCTCTCTTCTCTCCGAGGTTGCTCAGATGTCGGACCTCATGGATGGGTGCACCCAGGCCGAGTCGATGGTTCCTCCAATCGAGGGGAGGATCAGAGAGCTTTGGGAACCCATCGAGGTTTCGGAGGACACGACGGAAGTGGGAGCCGATGCTGCGGATGAGGGAGGAGAAGTAGATCAGCCCGCGGACTCATTTGGAGTCTCGATGTCCGGGTATCTTGACCTTGATATCTGAAGGTCGTCGGGATATTTTTTCCTTTACCTTTATCTCAAGATTTCGTATGGTGTTTTAGGCCGAGTGTGGCCATTTGTTATTTGAGTGTGCTATGGCCTTGCAAGGTCATTTGACTATGTATGCGGGACTGGCCGTTGGTGGCTTTGAATCTCAGCCGCTATGCGGCCTTGTTATATATAACAAATGTAATTTTAGCATTCTATGGGATTTAGTTTATACTTCTGCCAAGTGTCGAGGGAAAGACACGAGTAGTCACTTCGTATCTTAACTCTTAATTTGTCGTTCAGTTCATTTGCTCTTTCGAGGGTATTCAAAAACGTTTAGGAGTTTTACGATGTTTTGTGAGCGTTTTAGATGTGGGCGATGAGACCTGTTTTATTGTTCTTAATGATTGTTCTAGCCTTGCTAACTAGAATATTGAACCTAGGAATTTTCATGTGTCAAGCTTCCTTGATCATCATGTCCTGAATCTAATCTGTCATGCTAGGCCTGCTAGAGAGAGCTAACCACTGATCTAGGATACTAGTGAGCATTATCAACCTGCGCCTAGGGCTTAACTAGAAGCTATCGATCGATATTGTCATCTGACAATCGATCGATGTTGCGAAAGGTGTATTGATCGATATCCCTATAGGATCATCGATCGACACTTTCTTGTAATCAAAAGACGACAGTTGAGATCCAAGATCTAGTTAGTTAACCAGTGAAACATTGCCATCGCTGATCACTGTGATTAAGGAGTTGAGCTCTAATATATCATGCATGCAACTGTTAGGCATCTATAGGATTATAATCTCCAACACCTGAATAGAAACCCTGCATCTAATATCTTCCAATAAAGTTACACCCCCAATCATCTTGTTAGTCGAACAATAGACTTGCTCAATTAGGATTGCTATTTACTTTTAAACTCATAAAACAACAAACACCTAGAATTAATAACCTGACTAGATTTAATAGGTTCTCTAGCTCCTTGTGGATTCAATCCCTAAGTACAGCAACTGAACCTCTTATTTGAGAGAGTATTCATTCCTTAGGGTAATTTGAGTGGTATCAGAGGTGGTTGCTCGGATTGAAGACCGCCAAACCCAGCTAACCCAGCAGTCTCCCAATGGAATACCGGTCACATTATCCACACCTGAAGTGGATCAGATTTACGAGGAGGTAAAAAATTTTAAACTTTCTATTATTATTATTCATTTAATCTAATATTTTTATAAATAACATTAAATTTTTTTTAATTAAGGTTGTTCCTAAGAAAAAAGGATGTACGTTGGGGATTGATTATGTCAACGATGTCCCAAGAGAGACATCGTCTTATGGTCAGAGACGGGCTGATTGAGTCACTCAGCTGTGTTCCGAGTTGAACTCGACGCGGTCTGCGTTCAGAGCTCGTATGAGTTCAGTCGAGGGCTTTTTGGACCTTCTAGCGTCTGGAAATCCTCATTTGGAGACCATGTTGGCGGAGATGCAGAGACAAAATCTCCTTCCAGAGCCACTCAGCACACATGAGGATGAGGAAGAAGTACAGAGGAGTCAAGACCTCTTCGAGGAGATGCAGAACAACAACCCTTTTTTTTTTTCTTTTTATTGTATTATAAATTTAAAACTTAAATATTTATATAATATTTTTGTATTGATTTATTATTTTCATTTTTAATTATTTTGAAATAAATTTTAAAATATATTTCATTATATGTTTTTGTAAAAATAAAGAATCAAAGCAAATTAGTAGCTAAATTACGTCTAATTAACGAAGAAATTGAAAAATTGTTAGCGAGGAATTTACTACGAAAGTTACGCATATTCGTCGTAACGATTACGTATAAAGAATGATGAAATTAAGTGTCTACTTTACGAGAAAAATTTTTACGTGTACTTTACGAGGAAACTATTACGTGTACTCTACGAGGAAAATGTTTACGTGGCTTTTACGAAGAAATAGCTGACGTGGCTTTTACGACGAAATTATTGACACTACTTTCTTCGTAACTTTACGACGAATTAGCGAGAAAATATATGTTACGACGAACGTTTAACGATGAAATGGCTTTCGTAGTTATTTCGTAGTAAACTCTATTTTTACGACGAAATAACCACAAATACCGTCATCGTTATACATGTGTTTTCTTGTAGTGAGTACACATGAAAAATAATGCTGATAAGAAACGCAAAGACTTGGTTTTTGAAGTAGGATCCAAGGATCCAAAGTATTTTTCAAGTTGAGACAATTTCGTCAAAACTCCTTAAGTAAAGTTTTCTGCAAGAAGCTTGCAACAAACTTTTATGGACCATTCAAGGTCCTTGAGAAGATTTGTCAGATTGCTTATAGATTGGAGCTTCTAGAGATTTTTAAAATCTATATAGTATTTTACGTGTCCCAGTTAAAGCTGGTTTTGGACAAGGAACATGAAGTCACAAATTTACCATTTTTATTGGAGGAGAATGATGTGTTTGTCCTACAGACAGAACATATATAATGTATTTTTCATGATGTTGAAGGTCCTCTTAAGGCTTTGATTCATTGGAAGGGTTTACCGGTTCATGAGAGTTCATGGATGCAAGTAAAAAATATTTCATATAATTCCCCCATTTCGAGCTTGAGGAAAAGCTTGCTCTCGCCGATGGGGGTATTGATAAGAGCTGGAGATAATATTATGGAAAGAGATTGAAGAAGAACACTAAATCTGATGTGGATCAAAATGAAGAAGGAGATTAATAGATTTACGCGGGAAGTTGTTGGCTAATTAAGATTTTGTTAAGTCATTTAGACTTAGCAAATACAAATTCTAAATAAGGGCTTTAGAAGTTGTTAGATGTCCGGCTTATTTTAGAAGATTTGAGTCTTTGGTATGAACATGAGATTGGGATTGACTCGTGTATCCCACGAGTTAAGAGTGTAATACATTTCATATTAGTGGTTTGCGCTATGCGTGCAGGGTGGCTGTCCTTTGTTATAATTTGGATTTTCTCGATGTAGCATATTTTGATTGGTGGATGGTATTTTGAAAGTTTTAGTTATATGTTAGAAGATGAAGCAATATCTGGATCTATGGTGTTGCTAATGGTTTTATGGTTTAAGTAGTGTAGGTAGATAGTAAGAAAGCTGTGAATTGTATAAAATAGTCCCATCATTTGTAGTTTAATTTTAGGAAGTAATCTTAATTTTTTTAAGTGACATGTATTATTTGTCTTTATTGATGTTATTTGTTTTTATATAATAAAATAATGGTGTGAATTGAAAATATTTCTTAATGAGGATATATTATTAATTATCTTGTATGGAAATGAAAAACCAAAGTAGTAAATACTTCACAAATAAAATTGGAAATTAAAACATGATATTTCATGTTATTAATCATATTGAGGGTGGAATCATAGATTATTTTCCCTTCAGCTTTTATTTGTACGAAGCCATTGATCAATGCATGTAAAATAAAAATTATGGCCGCAAGTAAGAGAGCAAAGTTTGTTTCCATAGATGTAATTTCCGAAGCATATAGTGCATATATTGTTTTCTTCTTATGTAGTTGGAGGCCTATTTGTTTCCTCTATATCTGTGATGATAAGATCAACACAAGTCTTGCAGTCGCATTTTGGTTGTAGTCCCATATGGTAAGAGTAACTTGGAGATCATTAGTTATGGTATTGTAGCCGTTTGGTAGCTTATTCATGACGTATTCAGTAGTCTCTTGAATAATTAAGGTTGACTCGGGGTGGTGAATGTGATGGTATTTTAGCATAAATTCCATATACTCAATTGTTGAGTCTTTTAAATTACCTAGATTGTCAATGATACACGGTAGCTAGAAATCAATGATGGATTGTTATGTGTTGTAGACTTGTAGTGTTGAGATGGGCCTATGGATGTAGACTTGCAGTGTTTGCCGTGGATTTGCTCCTGTAGATTATGTTTGGTGTGAGAGCTGATAAGAAAGAAGTGGCTCGTTATTCATGGTGTAGTATTTTGTGTGAGGATAAGTTTTTTGTAGTTATGTTTTATAGAAGGTGAGTTTAAATTTTTTTTTTCTTTAATTCTTCAACCGTTTAGTTCAAAGGTCCATTTATTCAAAGGCGTTAACATTTTGAGTCAATGGTTTGTGATAAATTTGTTGTTTTGTCTACGTTGAGTTGTTACTTATTTTGTAGAATATGTATAATGATGTGTAGTGTGTATTTGTATGAGAAATGAATAATATTAGTGATTTTTTGTATTTGCATGATTCTCATAATTAGGTTTTTCTTAGTATTATAGATGTTCATTTGGAAATATATTTATTTGTTTTTGCAGATGGTGGGTCCGCGTCAGTTATACCAGGGCCTGCGTTAGTTATACCAAAATATACTTGTTTTATTATTTATACGCGCAGACGGTGTAAATATATTTGTTTGTTTATTTATGGGCCAATAAATAAACATAAAGGTCCAAGAAAAGGAAATAAGAGAAGTTGTCTCTCTGCTCGACACATTGTAGAGTTTTTCTAGTCAACTTTATTATCCCTTTTTTATTGATACATTTCCATCACGTCAAATTTATTACGAATCAAATGTCGCACCGTTGTTGTTTCCTAAAACACATGGTGATTGTCAATCATGTCATTATGAATCGGAGAATCTGTTATGAATCTAACCTATACTAAAAGGTGAATATGGAGTGTTTCTAGCATGTCCACGTAGGTTAATATATTTGACCAATCAAAACATTCCAATAATACACGCTGGCAAAAGACACGAAGCTCTTGCTTTCGTATGGGCTCTGCTGTGTTTCGATGGGCTTCGTCGGTTAGCATTGGGCTTTGCTACCCGGTTCAATTAAAAAAAAAATTTTCAACCCAAGATGGATAACACGAGGCTCTACGCTTCTCGCTCTTCGTCTTCACCGTTTCTTCACCATCGTTTCAGTTCTCTCGATCCAGAACTCCACAATCAATACTCCACTACATCTCCATCCATCAATTCCTTCTTTATGATTTCGAAGAAGATGGGTTCATGTGACATCTGTATGAATGGATTCAATATCTGGGAGATTGAGATATTGGTGGACAGCCGCCACTCCGTTATTTGACGACTCATCAGGGGTTTCTCCAACAGGCACATCAGGGGATGGATTCACCAATTGTAGTCTCACTAATTTAGGCTTTGGTCCTCTCAGATTCTCATCTTTCCTGAAGCTTAAAAGAGATCTCAAAACGTCGGCAGCCAGCCATAATCACCAAAGTCCAGAGGATTATGATCCAACTAATTGTATGTTTCCTATAATCTTTTCTCTTTCATTTATGTGTTGGTATTGTTTTCTTTGTATTGTTTGATTGAATTTGCTTTGTTTTGCGGTGTTTTTGCGGTGGCTCCCTAACTTGAATTGTAGGTTTCTTCAAAGTTTAAGCTCCAAAACAATGGATTTGAACGGTTTTAACTTATCAATGCCTTTTATGATTCGTCTGGTTTTTTAGTTTTTATGTATTTGTCATGCAGAAAGCTAGGATCCAAATTTGGCTATATGAACAGAAAGATCTGGACACTGAAAAAATATTAATGTAAGTGATTTTACGCATTGTTTAGCTACCAATCTGTGCTCTGTTATTCATAGCTTAGCTTTGTTGGTAGAGCAAGTGTGAATACTTAAAACAAATATATATCTGAGCGAGAGTATATGATTGGGTAATTGATGTCTCTTGGTTTTTTCAAGTGTTCAAGAATTCCTGGTGTTCTCTTTGACCTTATGTTGATTTAGAGTACAAAAAATACAGAGGTAATTACTTTTCTATTATCTGCTTGAGGGCTTTGTCTTCGTCATTTACTTATCGCCGTTAGCGTTAAAAAGAAGTTTGTGTCATGTTTGTTGCTTTTATATGGCTTGCAAGTTTTGTCTGAATGACAAGGTGAAGAGAGAGAGAAGCGTCGGTCGCGCTACGTCGGTGCCGCCATTAGAGAGAAACTGTTTTTATTGGCAGCAGAGCAGACAAGAAACAACATGGAGAGTAATAATGAAGTCTATGCTATGTTAAAAGGTAAAGATTTTATATTGTAAACATATGTATTTACCACTAGAAGCTATTTTCTTATTTTTTGAATACTAGGCATGGTGTAGCTGCTGCTAATTTTTTTACTCAGTTCTCACCTTGGTCATCTTCTTTATTGAATGTCTTCTTCCATTCACAAACAGGTTTGAATTCTTGGACATGGTGGTGATGCACGAAGTGTTATTGTGGGCACAAGGAAGGTTTGTGACCAGACAACCTTTTTTTTGGTTCTAAAAGTTCCTCTCATTGCAGGGCTTGTGAGGAACATATACTTCCCGTTTGACATAGAAAGCGACATAGCAATTAGCGTTGCAAGAGAGATGGTGGAAGAGCTGGAGATGGACGACCATGATGTGACAAAGATAGCTAACATGATCGATGGAGAGATTGCTTCTCTGGTTCCTGATTGGAGATCAGGCCTAGGGTTTGAGAGCAGCTTTTGCAACTGCGCCTCGAACCGGTCAGCTATAGACTTCAACGTGAGGCAGTGTTGTACAAACATGTGTGGAGAGAAGCATGGACGGTTTGAGGAGATCACTTTGGGACTACACAACTTTGGCAAAGCTTTATATTCCCATGGAAAAATGACATTTTCGCTGTCTTTTGTTAATATGTGTAGAATTATTTACAGTAATGTTGTCAAACCAAGAAATATCACAGTAATTATTTAATCATAGCTCATTAGGCCGGTGACTGTCTTAAAATCAGTTTATCATTCTCAATTTTGAAAAATAAACAAAAAGACATTCTTTTTTATCATTAAAAAAAATTATATATTTTTAGAAGTTCATTTAGTTTAGTGGTTTTATTAATAGTTCACTGATATCATTACACCACAAAACTTAAGATTTTAAGTCTCAGAAAATATGATGTATCAACTATGCATGAAAAATACGAAATATTTTATTATAAAGAAGGGTTATTTTATATAGATAAAAATCTTGAAAAGGGTGATTATTTACTAATTAACAATTGATATTAAAAATATAATGCAGCTATTTAGATCAAATTTTGAGTAATTATTTAGTTTAATATAATAATTTTGTATTTATTTGTATTATATTATAAATATCTAAACATTAATCACAAAATTTTGGTGAGAATTTAACAGCTTATTAATTTATAGTCATTTTTTTCAAGTTCAACACATAATATATACTGAGTACGAAAAAACATAGAAACACCTAAGATTTGATCATTATATATTATTTATTTCAGTCAAATGCTTTGTTGGGTTTAAAATATAAATATATATAAAAATTATCTATTTTAGCTTATATTTTACTATTAATTGGGTACTTATGCCATGCTTATGGAAGTTATTATCATATAATAACTTATGAAGTGCATCTAATATTCAGAAATATTGTGTAATTATTCAAATGTATATATTAGAACACTACTCTGCGCTGTAACCATTAACAATATTGTAAGCAAAGAGAATTCAACGAATTGCCATGCAACCATATCTTTCTCCACTAGTGCATCGTTGATTAGTTTATATCAAATTTAACCGACCCAATAAAAATTTTTACTCATAAACATTTACTTAATCTACAATTACAAGTAGTCTATTTCCTTACTATACTATTTAGATTCATCCAACTCCAGAAAATTTCCAAAAAAGATGTGATGGCACAATGAAAAAAATACTTATCAAGACAATATGGTATAATTAGTTTTCAAATACGATAGTGTATACAGAATTTAACTAATATGTACATTTTAAATAGAACAATTTATATTGAATATTTTCTCTAACTATTTTAATTATTTTCAAAATATTATCCCGCCCGTAGGGCGAGCCGGTCCTAGTTGTCTTAAAACTTAAAAGAAACTTTATTAGATTCCTAATTTCCTTTGTTTTTAAAATATTTAAAGTGATACTCAACAACGGTGCATGCAAATATTAGTTTCAAAATATTTTCCAATTATTGCATGATTGAAACAAATATTGCCTTAATTCTGGAACTAATTTAATACGCGATTAAAAAAAAAGGTATTACTTTATTGAGAAAAATAAGGTTTTGCATGATTAATATATATTTCTTAACATTCAATTATGGCATTTATCCCCTTACTAAAAACTTTCCAAAAATTGTAAGGAGATTGTCAATTAGCATTACTTGCGTGATAATGCATGGTATTCATAAAATTCCAAATTAGGGATGTTTTGAGCTAAATATGACACTAATTCGGAATATATACGTACTCATTAATATTATACGATTTTGGTAATGGAAATTTTAAGTCGAAACCGAATCGTATATTCTTTTTTTCCGTTGATACTGATTGATTTTAAATTTATTTTGTTGACCAATATATCTGTTTGTTTCCTATAATATTCCAATGAATCCGCTGTGAATTTAAATTATGAAAATAATTATGGCAAGTTTTGGGAATTAGTGCTATTTTGAATTATGCAAATAAAGATGGTGATTAGTAATCATTATTTACCCTATACACATGCCAATTATATATAAATACAGGGGCTTCTAGCTACATTTCCTCACCACCGTCTCCTTCTCAATACATTCTTATCACAAACATTCTTGCAAGCACAACACTCATGGTGGGCTTTAACTTCGTTGTCGATTTGCTTAATTTTTTTTTCAATCTTTACTATTAAATATAGCTTGAAAGAGCTTAAGTGTGTGGCATATGGAATTGAAGCTTAGGAGTTTGTCTTATCATAATGCTATTATAACTATTTGTATAAAAACATTGAGTTCTTTTTTAATTCAGTTTTATATTTATATCATTCCAGGATTCCGCGGGTGGCATGATCGCAAGTTATATTCGAAGCTCTCATTTACGATTGGATGCAATCCCAAAATTTCTATTATGTTTCATTTTATTGCCAATGTTTTATTTTATCTTTTACTTCATAATTTAATTTTTATAAGTTTTTGCTTACTCTTAGGGATTCACTTAAATGAACTATGCTTCAAGTTAACAAAACAAACACACAAGTTTTTTTTTTAAATCGAAGCTTAATTTATATAGACATACACAATTTCGGTTAAACCCCTTATTCTATAAAATGTAATATTTCTTTCTATGACTTTTAACTCTCAAATACCTATATATTTAAAGTGATAAACTATTTAAATCTACTCATTCCGCGCATAGCGCGGGTTATCACCTAGTATATATATATTGAAGAAAAAAACAGTGCTCTATCACTTACACAAGAGACTCCTTCTGTTTTGCCTTCTGTTTCTTTATCTGTTCATTTATGTTAGTAAAATAGTAAATAAGTGTGTGTGTGTGTATTGTTCTCTCTTTTCAGCTAGTGTAAATGATATACAATATTCATAATACCATTAGACCTATATACAAATATGAATGATAAAGACAAATGATGGAGAAAATTTAAAAAAAACATCAAGAATCATGAAGAAATATAGATGTACAGCCAACATTGTTTCCTTATTCTATGAAACTGATATTCCAAAACAAACTTAGTCTACAAGGTATGTAAGAACTGAGTATTTTCTATGGTTTTAAGATCTTACAAGAAACTGAAAAGAAGTAACATCTAAACCACTCATTCACTCTTGATCAAATGTTTTTTCCAAGCTCGATCTTCTTCACCAGTCTGAATGTGTTTTGAAATATCGAATCTAGTATCCCCGCAACCTGAAACCCAACAAGCAGATTCATACAGTCACCATGGAGTACATAAGCAAATGAAACAAAGTTAAGACTGAGAGAATGAACAAAAAAAAAATACTATACCGTGAAAACACCACCTATGATGGCGCAAACATTTGTGATGAAGTGTGAGAATGACTTTGGGTTCTCACTTATTAAGACCTACAAAAAACATAGGGAAGTTTTAAGAGAGGAGAGTATGAATTGACATTGGTGACTGGTGAGAGATCAAATGCTGAAAGAGAAACCTGCATAGGAGAGAGATCAAAGCGAAACTTGGCAACAGGGTAATAGTAACCATGAGCCACACTGCTATGAGCCGTATACTCATACTCCTCTATCACTGAGTGTTCTTGACCGAATCTTCTTGAAACGACCTCTGTTTTGACTACTTGAAGATAGTGTTCGATCTGTATTTTCACACGTTAAAAGTGTAAACCCCGACTAGGAAAGTAAAAAAAAAAAGTGTGGGACTTACGGTAACATTAGCAGCAAACTGTCCTTCATTTACGAACCATTTGCTATTAAGTCTGTCATGGCTTAGGCCAAGATAAGGCATTAAGCGTTTCATATCAGTCAACAACCTTTCTGAAATCATTTTACCAAAGGTGAGATGGGAAACATAATGAGACATGTTCATTTGAGAAGCATCGAACGAATGAGCTCCTGAATGAGCTGAGATAATGATTTCTCCAGGGACCTGAATCAAAAACCAATATCAATACCAAAATGGTACACCATTAGAAGATAAAAACTAGAACATTAATAACTTCACTTTTACCTTCTTGGCACGCACATAGCCTACGATTCTACAACCACCACTAACTGGTGCCTTTTTAATACCTGAAACCACATTATCAGTTTTACCATCTAAAGCTAACTTGTGGTCCTCCTTTTTGATAGGTTTGAGCAGTTCTTCCACCATCTGGATGAAACAAATCATTGTAAATTTGTACAAACTGGTGCACTCATATATTCATTCCTAATGGTTGAATCTAACTTAGACTAGTATTACCTTGAGTATGCTCTCTGTGTCTCTATCTCCATGGTAAGATTCATGTTCATGGTGGCCATGGTCCTCCCTGCACAAAGATTTGAGAGTGACCATTATAAAAAACAATTGATAACCAAAGAGGATGTGGAGTTTACATAAATAGAGAAGAATAAATGGCTTCAAGTAGATGACATGAAGAGCAATTTGCTCACTTAAGATCACTGCCTTTGCGGAAAATCCTGATAGATGGGTAGCCTTGTATATGGTTCCTGAAAATTTCATTTGATACAATAAACTTTAACAAGAAATAGGTGAGAAAACATCAAACTTGGTATATATATATACCTCTTGCATAGAGTAGTTTCTTCTGTGCAGTCAACGCTTCCTAGAAGAACACGCCCATCAGTTTCAGGATTATATCTGCAAACTCCAAATAGAAATCATCAGAAAAGCATGACTTAATAATTCTTAACCGTTTAATAAAAAACGGAAAAGAACACAACTAACTACGCACCTCTGTCTTGTTATTTCAGCTGCTTTCTCCCAAGATGGTTTCTGAAAATGTTTAGCAGAGAGAACAAAAGAAACGTTGTAAAATAGTAAGCATTTACATATTTTATGGACCTAACATAGGTAATTAAACCAACATTACCAAGCGATTACTCCAGTAGCACCATGGAGCATAGAAATTAACAACCAAGATTTGAAAACTGCACAACGAAAGTTCCATTTCAGTTAAACCCTTGGACATGTACTAATAGTAGTATACATAAAATAGAAGAAGTAGTCAACTACTTACTGATGTGAAAACTTGTCAAAGGTAGCACCAGTTAACGGTATAGCAGCATATGTATTGTTTCCATGATCTTCGTCTCCATGGTTGATGAGATGTAAGCCAGAGGTGGAGTGGACTTCTGCACCAGTGGCTCTTAAATACGGATCAATAGGGACTTTCTTAATCGTTTTTGTTAGATTCAACCTTTTCTGAAAAAATTATTAACAAAGTTTAAACATAGGTTATATATAACAAACTAATGTTGTTGTACAATCTAACGTACACTCTAAGAACCATTCTCTGTGATGTCAATACCTTTGTTATTTTCCTCTCATTTCATAGTATACAGCAATCATCAGACAAAGACTGAGAAGTGGAAACAGAAAACTTACAGTTCCCAACACGTTGCTGACATCAACCGATGCAAATTCACATGAGAGGGAAGGAAAGCTACAGAAAAAGGGTCAACTTATCAAGAAATGACCAGCATTGTAGTGAAGACTGAAACATAGTCATAAAAAGAATGATACTGTTAAAATGGCATGCATGTTGGTTGTTGTTCAGTCTACCTGACGTTGAAATCAATGCGTAAGAAGTCCCCATCAGAGCTGTTGTCAACTATAACAGATGTATTAGTGGTAACTGCCAAATAAGTACTCAGTTCCTGCAAGTAAAACCATTAGCTAGAGAATCAGCTGACAATGCAAGAAGCATATAATACTGTAAAGTTGTGAAGATGGAAACAAGGCAAATAGGTTACCATTCCAAACAAGAAGACCATAGCGAGGGCAGCTATAATGGACAATCCAGCACCAGAGAGAGATGCCTCTGTCAAGTCTCTTGGGATTTTCCTGAAGAACAACACAAATCAAACTCAGCAGAAGTATACAATTCTCAGAGTAAGTATCCAAATATACAGAGTAAAGGTCGAGACTATATGCATGTGAATCAAAAGCCAATAATATCATCAGAATTGGGACACAGGAGAGTAAATGCAAGAGAGGATGGTTACCTGTAGAAATCAACGGACTTGATCTTGGTGGTGGAAACCATGGCTGCGAGAAACAAGAAAGGGAATTAAACAGAAGCAGATCCTACAATGAGCTCTCTCTCCTCTCTGTATCTCTTAACCTGTTCCTGTGTGATTCCCACTTAACTAAACTCAAATGTTATCTTTCTTTTAAACGGAATGAAGATTTTTCATCATTTAAAGTTTATATATTTGTAATTCTCTTTCTTAAATAAAATAGAAAGGAATCACATCATATAATTATAATTATGGTATCTAATCCTAGTATGGAAGGGAAGTAAATCAGTTTTGATCTTTGAACTTTGACCTTTTTTATTTTATTTTTAAAATAATGATTAAAATAATAAAATTAATTTTAACCTTTGACCAGAGAAGCGACACCGTTTGTGGTTTCACAAAACGCCGCAGTTTCAGAAAAAAAGCCTCGGCTAGAGAAGAAGTGCCGTCGGTGTAGTTCAAACAATGAGTGGCTATGAACATGTTGGAGATACCTGAGTTGATTGGAGAAGCTTCCGGAAAAGAAATGAGCACCCGAGAAATCCTAAGCTCTCAGGTGCAGACCAGAATAACTAGTATATAGCAAAGCTGTAATGATAAAATGGAATGAATAAATCACTGTCATAAGCTCTCTCTCACTTTTGACTCTCTGCCACGAATATAATACACAAATAGAAACACATTTGCATTACGAATTACGGATTGGGTGGACATTCTTTGGTTTGGGTCTATTCGGGTTTGGGAGTATTGGAGTTTAAGATTTCAGTCTCATTCGAAGATTTATAAATTTTGATAGGGATTCGTTTCGGATCTTTGCGAATTCGGTTCGGGTTCTGATAACCCGTTTAAATTATTTTTAAAAATTTTAAATTCATATATATTTTAAATATCACAGAATTTAAAATATTAAATTTTAGACATTTACTTTTAACTATTTGTATATATATTTTAAATATTTTGGATATTTAAGTATATAAATTTATTTTGGTTTTAGTCGAGTTCGGTTCCAGTTCTTTAGATACCAAAGTTTTGAATCCGCTTGAATATTTAACTAATTTCAGTTTGGGTTCAGTGCTACTTTTAACGGATCGGATTCAGTTCGATTCTTCCAATACGATTTTTTTGCCCAGCCCTTGAAGCCTATTTGACACACCGTTCAAAAAAGGGAGCATTGGAACGACACGCTGTGCGTCTTTATGTAACAAAAATGAGGGATAGTGTGAGATTAGCAAAGATCGCACATCGCTTATGAGAAATGGAGGGGCCGTTGGAACTTTGATATAAATAAGACATGCGTATCATTGAGCAATTCACTTACCTAGACATGGTCAACTCGTAATCAAAAAGATGAGTTACCTAGACTAGTGACTTCATTGCACCTTAAAGAAGGGAGCTTAGCCTAAGGTCTTTTCAAGTAGAAGAGCCTGCGTCATTAGTTGTGGAATAGAAGGTTTTCGTTCGCGCAGCCCCTACCAGTAACTTAGTCTTCATAAATTTTCTGTTAACCGATATTGTCTCTCTTGGTTAGGGAGAGAAAACCTCAATTTACTAATTGATCGCCTGGCTTAATGTTACTCTATTAAACCACAATTTAATGAGCCTTCCATAACTATAAAATTAAACAGATTATTCTCTGATAATATAACAGACTAGGTTAAGATCCGCACCTTGCGCGGGATAAATATTATTTATAAATTATTTTTAAGTATTACATATTTTTTTACATATTATGAAATAATAAATATATTGAATAATTAAAAATTATTAACTATTACGTATATAATTAAATTGGTACAAATACTTAAATAAATTTTATTTATCTAGACAAACACTTTTTTCTATTTTATATGTTATAAAATTAAGTTTAAATGATATTAACATGGATATATAGTACATTTTTAATATTGACATCTGTTAAAAAATATTTTATACTCATATTATTTTTGATCGTTTGTATTTCTTAATAACAAAAATTTTAAATCAATGATAACAATAAAAACTTTATGGGATGTTTAATAGTTTTAGTAATTTATAATTTTAAAAACATTCAATACAAAGTTTAAAATCTAAATATTAAGTTGTCAATAATTGTTCAAAATGTTTATCAAAAAAAATTCAAATCAAATTCGAAATTAAAATACTTATGTATTTTATATGGTATATAATTTATTTTAAAAAAATATTAATATGCATATATATAATATTTATTAAATGAGACTTCCTACTTTTGTAATTTCATAATCGTTTGTATCTTGTTATAACATAAATTTTAAACCATGGATCACAAAAATTTCAGTGTGAGATTTTTAACAACTTTAGTCATTTATATTCATTTTTTAAAATTCAAACTATAACATATACGGAAAAAATCTAAATTTTTATTATATAGTTAATGTGGTTGTTTAATTTATTTTAAAATGAATTAAAAATGATAGAGAATATACTGATTTTTATCAAATCTTTATTATTCAAAATCATTAATTGTCATATATACTTTAGCCATATTAGGTAATTCCGTGATTTTTATTTAAGGAAACAATGAAGAACATTTATGATTAATTTATGGTTAATTTAATAAAAAGCTTATTATATATTTATATATGGACCAACATAGTTTTCTAAGGATTATAAGAAAGATTGTGGTGATGACATGTGACTACAAAAATATGTTGTAATGCTTCTCTTTTAATATATAGGGGATGTTAATTAGGACAAATCTCCTATATATTATTTGAGAAGCATTATAACATTTTTTTGTAGCCACATGTCATTACTAGAATGATTCTTAGAATCTTTAGAGAAATAGGTTGGTCCATCTAAATATATAATAAGCTTTTTATTAAACCACAATAAATGCATTATTAAATGTGCTTCATTATTTCCTTAAATAAGATTGCGGAATTGCCTAATGTGGCTAAAGTATATATGACAATTAATGATTTTGAATAATAAAGATTTGATAAAAATAAGTGTGTATTATAATTATATTTGTTTAATTTTAAGCTATTAAAATAAATTAAACAATCATAGTAACTATATAATAAAATTTTTTAAAAATTATTTATATATTATATTTTGAATTTTTAAAAACGAGTATAAATTACTAAAACTGTTAAAAGTTTCACATTCAAATTTTGTGATCTATGATTTAAAAATTTTGTTATGACATGATACAAATAATTAAAAAATAATATAAATTGAAAGTCTCATTTAATAAGTATCAAAAATAAAAGATATATAAATATATGTATCATTTTAAATTAAACTATATGCCATATAAAAATATATAATTATCTTAATTTTAAAATTTACTTTGAACAATTTTTTGATAAAAAATTTGAAAAAATATTGACAACTTAATTTTTTAAAATATTATAAATTACTTAAACCATTAATTCCACAGTGAAAATTTTGTTATCACTAATTTAAATTTTTTGCTATAACAGATACAAATGATAAAAAAAAAATGAGCAAAAAGCATCATCTAATAAATATTAATATTAAAATATACCATATATATGTTACTATCATTTAAATTTAATTATATATCATATCAAATAGAAAAAATATTTTTTCGATTTATAAAATTTATTTATATGATCGCACTAATTTAATTATATAAGTAGTAGATAATGACTTTTTAATTATTCAATATATATTTATTATTTTATAATATGTTATAAACATATAATATATAAAATAATTTATATATATAATATTTATTCCGCGTAAGGCGCAGATCTTAACCTAGTTAAAATTTTTGTTTGGGCAAATCTCCAAAATAGCACCTTTCTAAGTTTATATCACAAAAATAACATTCAAAAACTAAAATGACCAAAATAACATTTTATCTTTTGAAAAATTTAAATTTTTTTATTTTTCAAAATTTGAAATCTTATCCCCAAAACCTCACTTCTCAACTCTAAACCCTAAAACCTAAACTCTAAACCCTAAACCCTAAACCCTAAATTCTAAACCCTAAACCCCATCTCTTGAGTGCTATTTTTGTGACTTTTGGCCTTGAGTGCTAGTTTGGGAACAAAAACTTGATTTAGTGTTATTTTGGTCTTTTTCTCTTTTTGTTTCACGTCATCATAATTAGCCAATCTTTGGCTGCAGTTCCTTAATCTCTCCCATGTCCAAATTTGGACCAACTTAAACCAGGCACTTAGATCAGTCTTGTCTTCGATTAGGTGAAATCTATATTGTGGTTTTTTAAGAGACTTAGCTCAGCATATAAGTTTGCATGAACAGGTGGAGCAACAGCGGTCTGTGTACCAGTTGAAAGATGAACAACGATTGGAAAAATAGTTTGGTAGAGATGCTAGAAGTGTAGATGGCACAAATTAATAGCTACGCCACAACACAAGGAAAGATACATGTTCAAACCTAAAACAGAGAATTCTACCTTAAAGAACCATTACATCTTCAAGTGTTGTGGTTGTCACCCCAAGGGAAAACGAAGGTTTTGGTGTCGTGTCACCATTTCTCAGCAATAATCAGAACTAGCTCTCTGAGTTTTATGGACCTTGTTTGCGGATGCCATAACTGCTACGAAAATTCCAGCTTTTTCCATGGGTATGCAAATCATACATTTTTTATAGCCAAGACTTGAAACCTATCTTCACCATTTGATTCCTCATTTGACATATCTTTCAAATACTATCACCATAAACTTTGTATCTTATAAGCTGTCGACATATGTAAAGATCAAAATAAATTTCCCCAAAATATTGATAATATGTTACACTGTTGTTTTGATTCCATGATATCCTCTTGGAAAAGTTGCACCTCAAATGGTTAGACACAAACTAGCTAAGAAAGTTATGGAACCTTCTTGTCAACTAAGCTAGCGCCAAACCATGCTAGAACAACTCAGTAAGTTACTATAGGTAGCTGATCATGGACCTGTTGGAAATTTTTTTTAGGTGATACTCCAGTTTCTAATTAAAGAATCTTTCGTTGATGGCAAAAGAAAATAAAATTAATAAAGAATCTTTTGGAAACAAAATAAGAAACTGAAACGCATCTCTTTTATTATTTTACTAGGTAATAACCACGCCTTGCACAGAATGTGATTATTAGTTTTGTTATTTTTTAATAAAGAGATATTAATTTGTTTAATCTGGATATCGGTTTGGTTTTAAGTTGTTTTTTGGTTTTTAATCTCCTAAAACATAACTATAATTTTAAATCAATTTTTATTTGGTTTGTTCAGTTAAAATATTTGATGTTTTTGGTTTTTTTTTCTGTGATAATAAAAATTATTATTATTTGTTTGTTTTCGTGTTATGAATCTTAGATAGTCGTGATGTCGAACCAATGGTTTCATATTATAGTTTCTTAACGGATAATAGTTAAAAAAAGAAAAGAAAATTATTAAGACAAATCATTTTACTACAATTTGGTCGATAGTGAAAGAAGCATTAAGAAAAAGAATATTTTAACTTCCAAAAAATAGATATTTCAATTGCGGTAAATACTTAGGTGCTCACGTCAATGTGCACATGTATGTGTATGTAAAAGTATATAAAGATGATTGATAAATATATAAAGATGCTGTTGATTAATATTAAATGATATTTTTTTCAAAATAATACATGAAAAATAAAATTCCTAAAATGAAATTATTTAAAAACAAAAATATTGTAAAATTTATATAAATTCTAATATATAACTTATATATAATTCTTTAAATATATGTATATATATGCATATAACAGATCAAATTGGATATTTGTTCCTATAAATATTGATATTTGTGATTTGTTTTTTTTTTACGGATATTGCATTTTAATATTGGATTTGTTTCGTAGAGTAACGGATATCCAGATTTTTCGGTTCGAATCAAAACGGATAACAAATCGAATCAAAATTTATGAATAATTTATCCAGCTCTATTCGTAAACAGTAAAAATAACGTAAAGAAAAACCATGAATGTGAGCTTTATGTTAAAAAAAAATGTAAAGTACATAGTGTGAACATATTTATGTAGAGTTTGGCTGAGAAGCTGATATTACGTGTATACGCACACCAAATAACCTAATGTGCACACTACCACAATCGAATGGTATGTCGATGTAGCACTTTAGGATCGAATCCACAGAGACCAAATCTTACACTTTATCTTTATGGGATCAGAATCAAGCTAAAACAATATGGGGGTTTTAAAGTTGAGGAATCGTAATAAGTAAGTAATAGATTGAATTAAAGTTTTCAGATGATTAAAAATGCTAGCCTAGGGTGGTTTGATCGGGTGTTAAACAAGTGTGAGCCAAACAATTATTCAAGTTTAATTAAGAGCAAGTCTAGACCTCGGATCACTCAAATAGAACAATCCACTGTCGTGGTACTGCCCCCTATGCTGATCGATCTTGATACCTAAACTCTCGTTTGGATCAAGATGCGACAGCAAGCAATAGAGATCAAGTCCGATATGTTCACAAAACACCCTAATATCTACTTTCGCTGATTAGGGATGCAATGCTCATTCAAGTTATGTCTAGCAACCTATAACACTTTTGATGAATAGATTAAACCTAAAATCAGGCACTAAGTGGTTAACTTGATGCAAGCCTTAAGAACAACAGTGAATGAAGACAATCGATTTATAACTTATTTATGTCAAGCTCACGGATCTAACACCCTAACACCCTAGACTAAGCAAGCTGACTACTCAGCCATGGAGCAAGAAAACACAGAGACAGAGACTGAATAAAACATGTGTAGATAAAATAGAATAAGGGTTCAGGGGGTTCTTCTCTAGGGTGAGAGAGATGGAGCCTTCTCCCTTTACAAAGTATCAAATCACAAGTCTCCAACTCTAAGGTCTGGTTTCTTCTCCCAAAAACAGCGTAGAATGATAAAGAGAAACAAAAATATGATATATCAAAGCCACAGGCGGCTGGGAGAGAAAATATGGATAATTAGGGCAAATCCCGTAATGATTGTAGTTTCCTAAAAAATCTCTGCCGCTGGAACACTCACTCGGAACAGTCATCAAGACTGTTCTGCGTGAAAACCACCAAATTGCATTGTTTTCTGCCTCTTTTGTTCCAGCTGATCCATCTCCCATAAAATGCAACTCCAGACCTGTAATGACTCCAAAAGGACTAGGAAGACTCGATAAAGACTTGAAAACCAATTTAAAAGCATATATACAAGATGTATAAAACACCATATATCAATTCCCCAAGACTTAGATCCTTGTTTGTCCCCAAACAATGTCAAGTATCAAGAACAGGGAGAAAGGTTTGAAAGTGTGGGAACTCTCCTATTCTCAGCAACCATACTTTAACCACGAATCTCTGAACCATACAAGCAGTAAAACTAGGACAACACACCCTTACCGGAACCCCACTGACTGCTGTTCAAAAATCGTCTTCATACTCTTCATCTCAAACCTGAAAAAGCAACACTATCGAGACAGAACTCCCTACATTCATTTAAGAGTAGCGTGAGCTTCTCATCACAGGCATCATTCAGGGTAGACGGTCTAGGTGTGGAACAGGCTATTTAATGGTGGAGTTAAGAGTGTTTAGGGGCTACCATTTCATTGAAGAGGATGCAGGATATCACACAAAATGGCAAGAGAGGATAGATCCATTGATGTCCACAGCCTCTACTCGTTTTTGCTCTATCTGGTGCGACTGTTCTGATGACGGAACAGGCAACTGATTGTTCTGCTTTCTACTTTCCTCTACACACTCTTCAATACTTGGTACCAACTTCTTGCTCGACCTTTCCAGTGGCTCCATGTTTCTTTTCTTTCTTCCCCTTCTCCATCACATTAATCTCGTTTTTTTTTTTTTTTTTTTTTCGAAGACTGATATGGTGATGTGACGAAGAAGGAGGTAATACATGATCGTTCTGAGTGCCACTGGTGGTTATGATTTTGCAACCATTCTGGTTCTCCACCCCTGCTCTTGCGCAGTTCATTGGTTATGGAGCAGTTGCTCCCTTAATCTGCTTGTTCTCCTTTCTGACTGAATTTCTGCAGCAGTAACGAGTAGCAGGCTGCGTTGATCCTTTCCTCTCCGACCTTTTTGCACATATCTGCACATATGACACTGAAAAACAAATGCATGAAGGTGGAATAAAGGCTAAGGTGCAGGGTGGGAACTAGCTAAAGATGAGCTAGCCACTCAGGATCAGCAAGATGGATAAAAAGGATAAGAAGTCCTGAGTGTGTTCTCGTTTCCCTGATCTAATGCCCATAACAAGAAGAATTTCAGTCAAGATTAGGTTCAAGCAAGGTGGAGTTAAGTCTACCCAGTGTAACCTGATCGGCTGAGAACTTCTGGAGAATCAAGTGAGATATGTCAGGGTGTTCCAGGTCCACATGTGTGTCTTTCGCCACTGCTAAGGTCACTGAATAAGATAACTAAAGCACGAGGTGGTCAGTGATCAACACAGAATAAGATCCTAATTCCCACAAAGTTTTGAATGACTCAATAAAAGACGGACTCAAATTGACCCAAAAGAAAAACAAAAGAAAGAAACGAGTTAGTAAACGACGAAAACCCTCCCCCAGACTTACTTCACAACGTCCCTGGTGTGAAAATAAATCAGAGAGAAGGTGAAATCAAGAATAAACATTTTTTTTTTGTTCGATACTTACCTGGCGCGGAGCAGCCTGACAGAGCAAGACGCGGTTGCTCCAGCAAAGGATGCTCTGGAATGAGAGCAGCCAGCTGCTTGCTCCAGTCAAGGGTCTCGGATTTTCTGATTTATGACCTGAGACTCAACAAACTAAAAACAAAAATAAGTGAAAAAGAAAATCCTAATGTTAATGACACTCACCAGTGGGTTGCCTCCCACCAAGCGCTTGGTTTAAGTCTCTAGCTTGACTTGGTGACTGGGATCAGTCGGATTGAGCAGGAGGGCCTGTTCTAAAACAAGCTCCACAATCAGACATGTTCAGCTTCAGAACTCTGCTCAGCAACCCTTTCACAGCAGCGTCTCCTTTCTCCTTCAGCTCATGTGTGAGAATGGCTCTGACTTTAGAGAACGGTCTGGAGGTACCCTTGCACTTTACCTCATACTCAATGGAGTTCTCATCACACTTGAGAGGTATCAAAGTCATTGTAGGATCTCCCTTGACCCTTTTCTTCTGGACTTTTTGTTTCACCCTTGAATTCCCTCTGAATTTAGTAGGATCAGTGCTAGGATCTTCATCAGAAAACAGCCTGCTCTCACCCTTATCACCATGCTCCTTCTCTGGAACAACCTTCAGCTTTTCTACATCAAACACTGAGATGCGAGAGGCGTGTGATGAGGAAGATCTGGTGGGTACAGCCTTGTAGAAAACTTTCTTGTTGATGTTGGAGAAGCAGACTCTCTTGTTGGGCATATCGATGGTTGCTCCAACAGTAGCCATGAATGTCCTTCCAAATATTAAAGGCATCTCATGATCCTTGTTCATCTCAACAACTTGAAACTCAGCAGGAACAATGCATTCCCCTACTTGAACATAAAGGCTGCGGATGGTTCCATATGGGACTGCTCTGGAAGAGTTTGCAAAGGTCAGGGTCAGCTGAGAACGCTCAATATCAGCAATACCCAAATCGTCTACAATAACCTTTGAGACGAGATTCACACAAGAACCAGAGTCACACAGAGCATCCTTGAAGGTTGTTCCTGCGATGGAACATGGAAAAACAAATTTTCCAGGATCATCAACCTTAGGCAATACCTTCAGTGCTGGTGTAGACAGAGCTTTGGTATAGAGGACCTTGATCTCCTCTTGAGTCTCTCTACAGTGTTTAAAGAACTGGAGCAATGGACGAATCTGCAGAGCATCTTCGAATGCAAGTTCTTTAGGAAGCCTTCTCACCATCTTGTTAAAACCTATCAGCTGCTCTTCACTAATGGGATCCATCAGATGTCTAGGTGGAATTGGATAGGGAACCTTAGGAACATAGACTCGAGATGGTGGAGTCTCGGCAAGTTCGCTAGAAGCAGTCACTCCAGAGCTAGCAGACTGCTCTGCTCTCTCTTCTGCGCCTGGAGCAGTCTCAGCGAACGGATGCTCTATTGCATTACAGTGCTCAGTCCTAGGATTTTTATCAGTTCTTCCAGGGAGCGTCTCTTGTTGCCTCTTGACACTCTCAGCTGTTTGAGCAAGCTGAACATCGATCTTTCTTATGTGGATCGCAAGATTGTCATACTTGTTATTCAGTTCAGTGAACATGTTGCCCATCCTGGTATCCATTTCTGTGGTTACCTGATTCAACGCCTTGGCCTGAACCTGCTGACCCTGCAACAATTGTTGCATCATCATACCCAGACCCTTCAGCTCATCTGGTTGATTGTTCCCGTTAGCTGGAACAGCTTGCTGATTGCTCTGCGGTTGTCGCTTGTTCTGGTTCTGAATATGCCCAGCCGTAGCTTGCTCCATGCTGAAGACGTGCCCTTGGTTGTTTTTCAGTAGCTGATCAACCTTGGCAGTCAGCTCATCTATTTTCTGGGCGTCAGAACTGTTCCCTTTCATGGAGCAATCACTCTCCTCTTTCTTATTAGCTGCGCTAGCAGCCATGTTCTCAATCAGCTTAAACGCTCCAGCAGTGGTTTGAGTCATGAAATCTCCATTGCTCGCGGAGTTTAGAGCACCTTGGTATTTCCAGTCCACTTCATCATAGAAAATGTCCAGGAGATAATCATCATCAAATCCATGGTGAGGACATTCTCTGCGATAGTCATTGAAGCGCTCCCATGCGTCGCAGAAAGGCTCATCAGTGAGCTGTTTGAAGGAGGTGATCTTGTTCCTCAATGCAGCTGTTCTCGCCTTAGAGTAGAAATAACTGAGGAACGCTGATCGGACCTGTTCCCATGAAGTGAGAGAGCCGGTAGGGAGAGAGTTCAACCACCGTGCAGCTTTTCCATCAAGAGAGAATGGGAATAACATGCACCTGATGTAATCTGGTGGAACACCATTAGCGCGAGTGAAACTACAGACTTTTTCGAAGCTCTCAATATGCTCCATTGGAATTTCTGTAGAGAGACCAGAGAACACCTTTCTCTGTACTAGACCGATCAAAGCAGGCTTGATCTCGAAGTCCTGCCTGGTGCAGAGTGGAGGAACAATGGCAGAGCGCGTAGTAGGGATGTTACGCGGAAGGTTTCTCTGCCCGATTGGAACAGTCTGCGCCTGTTGTTCCTGCCGCGCGAGAGCAGCCTGTTCAGCAGCATCCTGCTGAGCCTGGATGGTCTGCTGCATTTGTTGCATCTGCTGCTGCATGAATGCCATAGCCGCAGCGAGATCATCCTGATTGGCGTGATCACCCATAGTGGTGTCAGTTTGCCTTGGCTGTTGACGATTTGTTCTTTCTAACCTTGCTAGCTCCTGGTTGGTAAATGTAACTAACTCCCCTTGTGCGTTTCTCCGAGTATGTCTACTGGTCATGCACCTGGAACATTAGCTGCAACAAAAAGGATAAGGCAAGTTAGAGGTCTTAGACTAAATAATTTATCCAGCTCTATTCGTAAACAGTAAAAATAACGTAAAGAAAAACCATAAATGTGAGCTTTATGTTAAAAAGAAAATGTAAAGTACATAGTGTGAACATATTTATGTAGAGTTTGGCTGAGAAGCTCTCTACATGTGACATGTGTCTATTTTAGTGTAAACGCATTTATTACAATGCTTATACACGTGACATGTATCCAATTTAGTGTGAACACATTTATTACAATGCTTCTCTTTTAATATATAAGGGATAACCCTCTGTATTATCAGATGCATGCTATAGTAATCAAACAGTGTATATAGGCCCTGTTCATTTGTACATCTGGAAGATGCATCCAGATGGTTCATCTAGATGTCTTATCCAGATGCTCCATCTAGGTGTTGTTCGTTTCTTCATTTCGTCCATGCATCCAAATGAATCATCTGAATGCAACTATGTTCGTTTGCTTGTCATTTTTTAACTTTCATCTCCATCTAGATGGACTTGTTAATAAAATGACTAAAATATAATTTTTTACGTTTCGGCGGAAAAATAGCATTTTTACGGTTTTGGCCGAAAATATTTTTGCGATTTTTGAGGAAATATGCGTTTTTCGCGATAAAGTGCATTTTTATGGTTTTGGCGGAAAAATACGTTTTTTGCGGGTTAGACGGAAAAAGTGTGTTTTGAAGTTTTGGCGGGAAAAATACATTTTTTCCAGTTTTGGCGGGAAAATACATTTTTCCAGTTTTGGCGGAAAAATACATTTTTTCTGGTTTTGGCGGGAAAATACATTTTTCCGGTTTTGGTGGGAAAATGCGCTTTTCCGGTTTTGGTGGGAAAATGCGTTTTTCCGGTTTTGGCGGAAAAAATACAATTTTCCGGTTTTGGTGGGAAAATACGTTTTTTCGGTTTTGGCGGGAAAATGCGTTTTTCCGGTTTTGGCGGGAAATGCGTTTTTCCGGTTTTGGCGGTAAAATTTCATTTTCCGGTTTTGGCGGTAAAATACATTTTTCCGGTTTTGGCGGGAAAATGCGTTTTTCCGGTTTTGGCGGTAAAATTTCATTTTCCGGTTTTGGCGGTAAAATACATTTTTCCGGTTTTGGCGGGAAAATGCGTTTTTCCGGTTTTGGCGGTAAAATTTCATTTTCCGGTTTTGGCGGTAAAATACATTTTTCCGGTTTTGGCGGGAAAATGCGTTTTCCGGTTTTGGCGGGAAAATATATTTTTCGGTTTTGGCGGGAAAATGCGTTTTTCCGGTTTTGGCGGGAAAATGCATTTTTTCCGGTTTTGGCGGAAAAATGCATTTTTCCGGTTTTGGCGGGAAAATGCGTTTTTCGGTTTTGGCGGGAAAATATTTTTTTCTGTTTTGGCGGAAAAATATATTTTTCTGTTTTGGCAAGAAAATGCGTTTTTCCGGTTTTGGCGGGAAATGCATTTTTCGGTTTTGGCGAGAAAATGCGTTTTTTTTTTGTTTTGGCGAGAAAATGCGTTGTTTCCGGTTTTGGCGGGAAAATGCTTTTTGCGGTTTTGGCCGGAAAATGCTTTTGAAGTTTTGGCGGGAATATGCGTTTTTTGGGTTTTGGTCGAAAAGTGTGGTTTTACTGGTTTAGCCGAAAAATGAGTTTTAATGAAAATGTGTGTTTTATGTTTTTTTTTGCAGAAAAATGCATCTTGCGGTTTTGGCGGGAAAGTGTATTTTTCCATTTTGCGAGAAAATACATTTTTTGGTTATAGCGAAAAAATGTAAATGCAAAAAAAAATAGAATTTACGGTTTGAAAATAATATTTTGATTTTAAAAGATCATTTTTGTCATTTATTATTTTGGACTGAACTAGATGCATCTGCATCCAGATGCACTATCAAGACTCACCTTCATTTAGGTGAGAATTTGAGATGAATTCAGCTGGGTGATCCATCTGGATGTAGCATTATAATGCACTAAACGAACATCAATTTCCATCTTCACCCAGATAGATCACCTGAGTGAGCAAACGAACAGGGCCATAGCAGATTTGTAACGAAAAGATGGGTATAAGCTCAGTCTCACTTATGATCATAGAGTAGACATTTCCAAAGTGTTAAATTTGCAATCTGAATTCCATTTTCTATATATTTACTTGTCAATAATAGTAAAGATCTTACATCAAAGAATCAGAAGAATAAAAATAATGATCACAGTTAAAAACCCTTTCTTTAAACAAGAATCATCAAGCAATAAAATTAGAAAACGTTGATAAAGGAACTAGACAAAGTCCTCTCTTCTTCAGTTCTGCAGATAAGAATTCTTCATTTATGACTTCATTTATGTTCGATCTTATGTCTCTTGCAACACAATGTTTCTTGAATATTACCTCTGATGTAACATTTACATTATTTTCACCACCATCCAACACATGACAACCCTGAATAAACACCAAAAATGTTAGAAACTTAACAAAACGAAAAGACCAACTCCACAAATTAAGATACACTCGTATATATATATATAATCTAACCTTAGTTTTATTCGAAGGAGAAGAGGCTGTGTCTTCTTCTTCGTCTTCATCTCCTTCTTCTTCTTGTTTTTCTTCTTTGTGTTGATGGATGATACTTCTCTTTTTAGGGTTTGTATTAATACTATTAGCCTTTCGACGAGCAACGTTATGTATCTTTGTGTTGTGGACAGGAGATGCAGCGTCTGAGATCATCGATGAATCATTATCGTAGTAATGACTCATTTCTTCGACCATTTCGTCTTCGTGATCAATGTCTTCAAAGTAGATTAGCCAACTACTCTCTTCTTTTTGATCTTCTTCTTCTTCGTGTATCGTTCTGACTTGGTGATTAGAGAATACCTTTTGTCTCACGCAGTTGTTTACGGAGTTCTCCATTGAAGTGTGGGGGGGGGGGGGGGGTATGCAAAAGAAAGATGTGTATGCACAAGCTGAGACTTTTGTTGCCAAATGATTTTGTTATGAGACAGGGTTTCATTTATAAAGGAAAGAATAAGTAGAGAAAGAGATCATGGAAGGTGAAGGTGTGGCACATTTCGGTCCGTTTGTAATTTTTGTTTTTTTTTTAATTCTTTTATTTAGTTTTTAAATTGTATTATTGTTTTTTTAATATCAACTAGTGTTGGATCTTTGATATGTATTCAAAGACACAATGGGTGGCAAGATTAACACCACTATCTAAATGAGGGAAAGATATGTGCTTCCGTTTATATATGAACATATCTTTTTATAGAGTTTAAAAGCATTGTTTTGTCAAGTATTTTGTACGAACTGAAAATTAAGAAACAAAGTTTACACAATTTAATTTTCATCTGCATTTCACTTTGCATTTACATGTTCGTAAATTATATACGGAAAGGCTAACAAATAAATTTATATTCAAAAAGCAACAAAAGTCACATTCAGATATTTAAAATATATATAGATCGAGTAGTTTGGTTTCTTGTTGTGCAAGAATAACAAAGGAGGGAAAGTGGTGAACCTTCTTGTGGGTTAGTGGATAATGTGATTGTGCACGTTTCACAAGTCTCGTTGGTCTCTAAAGTGAGTTTGCTCAATCTTAGAGAAACAAACATATAATATGAATAATTTCATTTATAAAAGAAATGTATATATACTAAGCTGGTAAGCCGTGACATAATTAATCCATAAGATTCCCTTAGGGTGTTATTCAATCTAAAATCAATTATTAATGCAATCCATCAAATTTATAATTTTCAGATAGTTTAAAGTTAGAAAATTCTAAAATCTGTGTAATATGCCTTAGTTTTTGATTTCAGTTATTCATGAGATTCCACAATAAATGATTTGAAATCAATTTATTAAAAAAGTTTCTTTAAAGTTGAATAATACTAGATTTAAAAAAATAATGGATTTAAATAATTCATCGAAGAACACCAAATTTTAAATAAAATTTATAAATAACATATCTAATAACGCTCTATTCTATTAAAATAGAATCACTATTTAATCTCATGTTGACAAATCATATGACACTAGGATAAGACTTGGATGGTGAGTTTATAAAATTAAAATATAAAACATATGGTTATGACAAATTTAAGATTTATAGATGATTGGTTATATATATATATATATATATATATACATGATTGCATAATTTGAAATTAATTTAAATACAAAGAAGTTCAAAAAAATGAATTTAAATCTTTATTAAATGAAACCAAATTTTAAATAAGTTTTATAAATAATATATTTAATAACAATATATTTTAAAACAAAATCTATAATAATTTGAATAATGATGAATTGTGTTTAGGTTTAAATTTTCTTAAACACATAATTGAATAACATCCGCTTATTGAGATTATCTAAGAATGTGAAAACGAATAGCATTTTCATACCAATGGTAAAAATCCATCACTGACAACAATTGAAACATCATGGTCTAACCTCTAACTAGAACTACATCACATTTTCTACGTAATGAATTCCCTTTTCTCGAATATTTCTATATGTATATATATTATTTTATTTTTCTGGTTAGGTTCTAAGAACTTTCTATATGGGTATTCAAGATAGATTTCGGAACCACAAGAATAGCCAGCTTTTGCAACTTATTTGGAAGATATCAAGACCCTGAAAGAGAGTTTCACACGATCAGAAATCATCTATGTACCACGGACACAAAATTCAAAGGCGGATAGTCTAGCACGCAATGCTAGAAAACAGCCGTCTTTCGTCGTTTACATGGATGTAGATCACCCGATTTGGTTCACAGAGTCAATATGAATCTGTATTGCTGATGACAAAAAAAAGAAGATAAATTTTTTATATATTTATAGTCCAATGTCGTTAAAACCGATTATCTAGCTTGGGGATGAGTTGAACTAATCACTATTATAGTCTTCCCGTAACTAATAATGATTGAACTATTTATACTATTAAAACGGAATCACTAAAAATTTATTACAAAAGTTATAGTTGGACCATTATATTTATTTAACTTCTTATTATTTTATCTACAACTAAGTTAAATTATTATTAAATATATACTCTAACCTTACACATTATTTAAATATTTTCAAAATTAAATATCAAAGAAAATATTCTTAAATATATTTTCTAAAATTACATTTTAATAATATCTTTTGATATATTTTAACTTAAAATATAAATATATATTTCTTTTAATAATAAAATTCGTAATTAATATTAAATGTTATTATAAATGAACAATTTATTTTTGATTTTTTGTCATTATTAAGTCATTTTTGATTTAAAGAATAAGAAATAAAATTTCTACAGTATTTGTATATTCATAGTTCATATTCATAATAAAATTACTACACCAATTAATAAATATAAACTAACTTAATCCATTTACTATTTATTTATAAATTATAAAATTAAAATAATTACATATACGGAATAACATACATTCATAAATTTACATCCTTTAATATTAAAATAAGATATTAAATTTAAATATATAAAATACTAAATAACAATTTTAATATAATATTTGAATTAGAATATTAAAAGATAATTTAATATGTTTGAATTTGTATATACTTAAAATACTAAATTTAGTTTTTTTAAAGGAAAATACTAAATTTAGTTGATATTAATATTATTTAATTATCTGGTACATTGAACTATACGTCATGTTTTACAATTACAGTTTTTTAAGGATGATTTCATAAATATGGGAATATTTTATTAAGTATAAGACGGGTTGAATAACATATATTTAATCTTTATTGTAATAAAATATATATTGACTAATATAATAAGTTAAAAATAAACTCATACTATAATTTTAATTCTTTAAAATATAAGTAAAATTATTACGAGATAAGTTATATAAATAATTTTTATTTATTCTTATAAAATATATTTATATAAATTTCAGTTTAGTTATCTATACTTTAAAATCAAATTTTATAAAAATACACACACACATATATATATATATATATATATATATATATATATATATATATATATAAATATTTGAATTTTCAGTAAATAATTCTTTAAATAAAAATTACTTCCGCGTTTTGAAAGCGCGGACAAAAATCTAGTTTTAATTATGTGCCTTCTTATAATTGATCTTGAAAAGCTATAAATATATAAGTAATTTTAAATTAATTGTTCTCAAATATAAGAATGGATGAAGTAATATAAGTCTTTAGATTTAATACGATTTGGTTACTGAAAGAATTATAAGCTTATATTGTTTGAAAAAAATCCACTTACATAATACTAATCAATGAAATACATATATTAGAACTATATGTAAACAGTTCTTTTGATAATTGTCACACGATAATTAGTAATGAATATTCACTAGTGGCAACCACATATTAACATCAATATTTCACTATGACGAAATCCCATCTAGGTCAAATTTTCGACACCTTAATTAATATGATTACGCATCATCTAACGTCACACATTTTATACGTCACCAAAATTACAAAGAAGAAGAATGGGAACATAAGATAAATTTTTGTTGCACAAAAAATATATAAATTTTATCTAAATATTTCATGACAAGCCAATTCAAATAGGTGTTTACATCAAACATGCTGTTTTAACCCAACACATTCTTAAATGAAATAAAATTTGTTCTGCCGGATTCAAAAGGTTCAAGTAGCGTGGACCAACTATATTAGAAAAACTATAGGTTTAAGTATATATACGTCGCCTTTTGTTAATCTGGCCTTAACCAGACTATTATCTTCATCACGTTTTGTTCTTTAATTATTTATTTGCCTGTTTTAAAAATCAGTGAAGACTATTTTTCGCCTGCTTGCCACGTTATAAACCACATTCTCGTTGAATCTTTATTACCACTTCCCCACGAATTACATGTCTTAATCATTGACCATGTTTATTTATTACAAGAAGTAAGAACTAAGTACTTTGCCGTCTCTTAAAATCTTAAAATCATTTGATTCTGAGATTTGTTTTACACATGTCATCTAGCTAGTCTTTTCTAGTTCGGTCATCAAAGCTAATAATTCAGTTTCTCAAAAGAAAAAAATTCTTCTTCTTCTTCTTCTTCTTTTAGAGTAATTTTATTTTTACTTTTTAAGAGAGAAATAAATCTAAAATAAAAGTATATATGTTCGTAAGTGTACTACTGTAAAAACAAATATAGTAATTTACACAATAGAAATTACATGGTCAAAACTATGTGGACATATAAAATTAAACAACATTTAATAAGATTCTCCAATTTTGTTTGTCAGAAATTATTTAAAATATCAATTATTCGTCGGCTAATGTTTTTTGTCAACATCATCGACTAATATATTTTACCTTCTCTCTCGTCACATTGTGCTTGCGCAATATATTTCGTCACATTAGTGTTGCTTACGTAAATATCTTTGCACACCTAATTTTGAAAAGAAGGCCTTTTAAGAATTTAATTTAATTTTTATGAAAATAAATATTTAAGAAAAAAAAAGACAGTAAAAAGAGAAAAATATTCAGGGTTTTGATTGGATATCACTAGAGTAATATAGAATAAAAGAAATAGATAAAAATAGAAGAAAAAATGTAAAAAACAAGAAAGAAAAAGCGCAAATGAGAGAAAAGTTATTACTGTAGCAAAATATAGGTTGTGATTGAAAAACTTTAGAGTAACAGAGAGGAAATAAAAAGTGAAAAATAGAGTAAATGTTAAAAGGTGAAAAGAGGAAAGAAAAACAAAAACCAGCGAAAAATATATTTTGCTTGTAAATTCAAAAGTAATTTTCAAAGTGCTTTTTCACTAAATCAATAGTACAAAAAGTAAAAGAGCAATAATAATAGTTTACCTGATTGGAAACTTTTTACCTGAATTTAGAGTAAAATGGTTTTATTTTCAAATATTTACTCTAAAATGACTATACAGTCACACCTGCAGAGTAAAAGTGTGAAAATATTTACTCTAAAATAACTATACAGTCACACTCGTTGAGTAAAAGTATGAGTATATTTTTCACCATTTAAATAGTAACTAGATTAAAAATGTAAAAGTAATTTTCCACCTGATTAGTAAATTTTTAATGGACTTTGGAGTAAATTAAATTTCAGAGTAATAAGTTACTCTAGAAATACTTTCCAGTCACACTCTCAAATTGAGATCCTTAAAAAAATAACAAAAATCTGGAATAATTTGGCACGTCACATTATTTTCGTGCTACTCATTTTTCCAACAGGCCCTCAGCACCTGAGCCGAGCCGTATTTTCCAGAGTTAAGCCGAACCAAAAGTTTGGCCAACTCGGGTTGGAGATGATAACCGATTGCTTGCTCGGTTCGGTAGTGGTAAACAGATCGGTTTTGAATTAAACCATTAAACCCTAATTAAACCTCCCTGTGTCTCTCACTGCGTGACCGTGTTCTGAAACTTCCAGACAGCGACTAATAAACTTCTGTTTCTTGTCAACCATCGATTCATTCCTGTAACTATAGATTCTATAGGTAAGGCTTCTTGATTTTCTTAGAATGTGAGTAGTTGAACGAGTCACGCTTGATGTTTCCTTGGTTTTGAGGTGAGCCGCCCCGTGCCAGTGCGTGTTGGTTCTCTGTGTCTCTTTCAAACTTTGTTACTTGCTTCTAATATAATCATCATTCTACTCGTCTCTAGTTCGAATTTTGTGAAGTTTATGAGTCTGAGTGAGTGACTTTGATTCAAGTATGTAACGAAACTGAAACTTTTATTGCAGGCTTCATAATGGTTTACGTAAAATAAACGCTAACTTTTATTGCCTTCGTGGATTATAGATAAGTTTCCAGAGTCAGAAAACACAATGGATGATGATGATATACAAGCCAAAGATATAGAGGAGAAGCTGAAGAGTCAGCTTCGTCAGCTTGAAGTCGAGCACGCGGTCTTCGAGAGAATGGTTTACAAGAATAAGAGCATCTCCAATGTAAAACACCATTTTTTCCTCCAAAATGGAGTAAAAGTGAAAATGAATTAAAATTGCTCCAATCCTACTCCATTTCCCACTCTATAATGGAGTGATGAACAAACAAAAAATAGATTACTCCATTTATGGAGTAAACTTCATTATGGAGTGAGATATGGGGTTGGATTGGAGCATTCTTTACTCCATAATCACTTTTAATCCATTTTAGAGAAAAAAATGGAGTGGGGATGGAGATACCCTAAGAACCAGCATAGGAGATGCTCCTATTTTCACTACCTACTCAAGGTATCTACTTCGTTTGTTTTTTTTTCGTGATAAAGAAGGATTTATTTCAACTGTTTTCAATTTTTATTGCTCAGGGGAGGAGAGATTTGAGGCTTTTGCGAACAGCAAACATGGAGGAGATTCTGAGACCATGCTTTCATGTTATCTCTGGGACAGAAACTTCATGTTTTGAAGAGGTAGGCTTATCTTCCATATGTTTATCACTGATTTATGATGAGAGAATGGAGACTGGAGCATAGCTGACATTTTTAGGGTTTATGCAGCTTGAAGTTGAATAAATCTGATACTGGCAAACCAAAGCTCTTGGACCGACTTCGGGGAGCTCTTCATCTACTCTCACAGGTACTCTTATGGATCTTTCTTTGTTGCTTGGGTAGAGATCAGCTGTGTAAACAAGCTCATAGATATGAACAAGATCCGAGTGTTCTGACTGGTCATTGTGTTTGTTGCAGATGACTGAACCCATCTTGAAGGCAGCTAGGTGTATCAGAACTGTTTGTATAATTCCTTTAGAGCTAATCGCATTCAACTCTTAATTGTTTTGTCTTTCAAATTTTTGTTAACAGTGGGATATCCATTCTGCTGGCTTGTTCATTTTTCTTAGGATCTTCTGTGACATTTTTGGCGCTGCTTTCACGTCTCCGAGTGTTGATTCAAAAAGTAAGTCGACTTTTTTTTTTTTGGTTCTGTCTAATCCGGAGAAACTAAAACAGAACATTCTAGGCAGTTTCTGGTATCATACCGTGACTGATCTTCTTGTTACATGTTCGTCGGTTTGGGTTCTTGCAGATATTACTTGATGATGTTTCAGTTTTCAATTCGGTAACCTCTACATCCTTAGAGAAACTGTCTGTAAAATAGCACATGATGGGGTTGAGGTCAGTCTAAGCTTCTGTGTTGGACCCTTTGGTTGATTTCTTCTTACACACTTTCAGTGATCATGTCAGTAACAGGTGTTCCGCGAGTTTTATCAATAGGATGAAGAGTGCACCACCACCTTTTTGGATTGTGTATGGAAAAATGATAAATATGTCTTACTTGAGACATTGCAAACATAGGCTTAAAATTGTTTAGATCTTCATAGCTTTAGTGTTTTAAAATGGTCAAAGGTTAAAGAGTTCATGTTTTATTGCTTGATTGAATTGTTTAATTGCAGAAGATACCTCTCCTTCTCCTCTGCTTGAAGGAGACGAAAACGTTGGTGTTACTGCTTCCGAGAGTTCAACTCCTCTCGCTGAGGCAGCTTCTTCCAAGACTAACAATGGATGATCCCAAAGAGAAGATTCAGAAAAACCATATATGATAAATCTACAAATCTTGTGAGCCCGGCAAGAATCAACACCGACACAACTAAACCAAGTTCAGAGCAACAACCAAGGTGGTGGATTGTCTACCTGTGAAAAGATCTTCCTCTGCAGTAACACCAAACACCACAGAAGAACCCTCAAAGGAAGAAACAAGAAACATGCGCGAAAGACAAAAGGGTTATAACTATAAAGACAGTTTGTTCTAGCACATAACAAAACTTGCGCAGTTCCAAGTGTTCAAACTTCAAACTGAAGATGGAACTCAAGCCTTCTGAGTGGAGTAGCCAAGGATCAAGTCACGGATCTCTTCACTGTTGGCTCTGTCGAGAGCGGTTCTTCCATCGGCATCTTTGACCGTGTAACTAGCACCAGCTCTGAGCAGCTCCTCGATCTTAGGTTTGTCACCTTCCGTGGCGGCTAACATCAATAGAATATCGACTGGGTGAATGTTTAGGTTAAGAAGGGCTTCCATCTTTGAATAGGTGCCTTCTACCGCAAGCATCCCCATGTAATTGAAATACTACATCAGAAACAAGATACATATCAGTTTCTTTCAAGAACCAAAGTGGTTAACTCGATGTGATTTTGATTGGACAAGAAGACAAAACCTGTTCAACGTCGTCTTTGTCGAAGTCATCACGAGACTGACTGCCGTAGATTCCGGCACTTTCGGCATCGACGCCGTTCTTGCCGAACTTGAACCAGCAAGTGGTTCTTGACCCGTTTGAGGGTCCGAGTCTGGCGGGTCGGATACGAAGTTTTAAGTTTCGGGTTCCAAGAAACCGAGAGGATAGCAGTGTCCGTGTAGGAGAATGGTTGATTGATTTCGTGGAGACAAGTGAAGGTGCGCATGAGAATGAGATAGAAGAGGAAGAAGCCATTGCTGTTCTGTCTCTTAATGCTTCCAACTGAAGCAAGCAAGCAGATTCAGTGGTTTTATTATCCACTCATTTCTTTATTTTTTCTTATTATCTAAACAAAATAAACCTATGAGCCATATATTAAAGGGAATATATTAGTTTTTATTATTATTTTGTATGATTATTAATTCTTAATAACGTTAATTTAATAATAACATAATAAACTCAATTATTACTTTTTAAATTACATTTGATTTCATAAAATATCAAAAAATATCTTTAATAAAATAATTTTTTTGTTTGAAGCATCTATTTGTGCAAAACAGATGGTGTGAAAAAACCAGTGTTATAGTTTACTTTTCCACCTTTATATTTCAGTATGTGCCAGCCAACAAATCATTATGTGGCTTGTAAACTGTCTTTAGTATTATAAATTCAAAACTAATGGAAGATTTTGGTTTCTTATATCCTAGAAAAGCTAGTTTTGTTACAATTCTGTAGAAAAATCTAAAAATTAGATTTTCTTTCCAGTTAATCAAATACTATTAAAAGGGAAGGAGTCCTAAAAAATCTACTTAAAACAAGTCATAGTTGAACCATTTCATTTAACTAGAATTCCTATTATTTCTCATACTACTAACTTAATTATTCTTCATTAAAAGCAAATTAGTCATAAAAAATGGTACTAACCTAATTATCTACTTATACGTTTACTATATACGCATTATTCCATCATAAATATTTTGAGCTAATATTAAATAATGTCCACCCTATATTTATATAGTATATGGTTACTTATGATTTATTTAATAGATAATACCTTCAAAAACTATAAACAAAATATAATATCCATTGTAAAAAATACATTTTTTACAAAAATGAACCATTATTTTATACTAACCTTATTAACTAAACCGATTTCATTAACCATGTTATATATATGAACACTTCAACATTATCATTCACAAACTAAACGATGTTTGTCACAACTTAATATTCCAAGTTGGTTGTATTATTTTAATACCAAACCAGTTCCTATAAAAATCCATAGATATGTTTATGATCTACATAAAACCGGTTCAATCTTTCCATCTGCTATATTTTCAGAAAATGACTATTTATCTTCGGTTCTGTTAGATATTTAGTCTAACCAATTATAAATCGGTTAGTGATAACTTCTAAAACTTTGAAAACACTTTGTTATTTATTAACACTATATCGATACTTTAAAACATGTTAGCAGTAGAATTGTGTTTTAGAACAAAATCTACTTATTTTAAAACATAATATTATTTTAAAAATAGTTTTGATACTATGTGTTATATTAAACATAGTTATATATATTTGAAATAAATAATTATATACATAAATTATACTTTTGGCTAACTAAATTATTTATCAACCAAATAAAAATATTCGGGTAATTCAAGTTTTCGTGTTATCCGGTTTATAAATAGTATTTTTAGGATATGTCGTTATTTAAAAATTGAATGTAATTAATATTTTTAAATATATAATTTTTATTTAAAAATTCAAGTACTCATTTGGTTCTCGGTTCTGTTTCAATTTTTTGGTCATAGATTTATGATTTGCTATATTATTTATGCAATTCAATTCAATTTTGGTTTTTCAGCTTGGTACGGTTTGGTCCCTGGTTTTGGATAAATGTGCTCAAACTTATACACTATCTTATTAGAAATTCGTTTACAATATATTTAATTACAAAAACAAACCCGCGCTTTCCAAGCGCGGGTCAAAATCTAGTTATATACATTAAAACTAAAGTTCTTCATAAATTCAAAGTCTTCTAACCTGTTGCGAATAATTGTTTCTCCCTAATATGTAAAGCAAGATATTTGTAGATATTTTTTCTTCAAAAACAAGAAAGATGCTAAATTAGAAAAAATTCTGTAAAAGCTAGTTTGTCTCAATTCTGTAAAAGAACAGCTAAACATATTTCCAACTTAATAATTATCTGAAAATTAAAAAAAAAAAGGATTAAGAAAGTCTCCATTTTTGCCAAAAAATATCTCGATAATTCAAAATATAGGAGAATATTTGAAAATAATCCAATTTGCAGAAACAAATTAGATAAAATTTTAATCCTATAATTAATCCTATTTTCAACCATTTAACGATACAACTAATTACTCGATACGGTAAAACGGCCATGCATTATCATTCAGTTACACTCAATCTCATTAACATTAGGAAACAAACTAGAGAGTCAGAACCGCTACGGCTCATGTTATATAAATCAAACCTCAGATCATAGACTGAAGAGCACAAGTACAAATTCAAACAACCACAACCCGTACCAACACACCATGAACCGAAACAAAGCATGTATAATTAACATCCCGCGCGAAGCGCGGACAAACACCTAGTTTTACATGACTTGTACCATGAATTACTTAGTGCACGGCTTCTTTCCATAGCTACCCACTTTCATGCTCTGTTCCATCCTCGCTTTTGGACCTTCCATCAACAGAGGTCTTACTTGGATCAACTGGCTCACCAGTCCCACCTGCTGCATCACCGTAAGGAACAAAGCCACCATCCTCCACGGCAGTGCCCTTAAGGCCATCACTATGGCTTATTTTCACTGCTCCAGCACCTGGGAAATCATCACTTGGGTTGTCATTTCCCTCCCCCCTGCCAATATGCATCACTAATCTTAAGTAAACACCAACGAAGTGTAGCTGCTAATGGGATGTCAAGTGTAATATGTTACATTCGTTGCTTGTTAGGATGCGTTTTGTAAACATTTAAAAAAAAAGGAATACAATCATGAGAATTTACCTAACAACTCCAACAGTGTCCTCCTTATTGCAGAAAGCACATGTGAAAGATGAAAACCCACGGTTCAATTTCCTTGCAAATGAACCGCTACAGTATAGTTACGAATGATGTCTTAGGTTGATCTTTATACCTGAGGAGCAGCTTTATGACGTACTCATTAAGTTCATCTATCGTCAGTGGTTCAATCTTCTTAACACCCACATACTTTGTAGGGGTAGAGCGTAAGCCTTCGTCACTCCCACACACCCTAATTGAAACATGTTTAGTGAGCACATGGACTTTTAAGGACATGGTTGAAATTAAAAGGGAGTTGTGAAACTCATTACCTTTCAAGATAACTTCTGCCAGCATCGCACTCCTTATCAAAATAGAAATGAGTAGGAGAGGTTGCATTGAGGAAGAGTCGACCAGGAATGAAACTTATATAGTCAAAGTACAGGTTAGACCTTCGAATAACATGTGTGAGAAATAGTGGTCAACTTAGTACCGCCGACTAACTTAGGGTTGATGTTCGTGGCAACCACCACCTTTGGTTCATGACCCCTACTAATCAGGTCTTCATCAAGACTTAGCTGAGGCGTCGAAAACACTTACGCATACATTTGGATGGCTGGAAATACAGTAAGGCAAAGCTTAAGCCATGTGATTACTACTTGTTCGTGGAATGCTTCATTCTATTTAATTAAGATTTTCTTAAAATACCTACATATCCTTTAAAGGCTCAGGGTGATCATGTGTTGTATACTCGGAGTCGCCTCATTGTAAGTTGTTCTTATCCCTTTTATTTGACCAACGATATCTGAGAAATAAGTACATGTGCAAACGGAGAAACTGTGATTACTTCACTTAAAGCTTTTATAGAAAATTGAAAGACACATAAACAGAACCACACCTGGTAAACCAATGCTCGTATTGGCTAACTCCATAAGTTTCTGGAATCGGTTCAGACGGTTCAGTCAGGTCAACGAAAACAGTTTTGTCTGTGAAACGAATAGCATGGGGGCTCTCACTGTAACGGAAGTTGGGGTTGCTTCGTGTGACATTGAAAACAATAAGCTCATACAATGAACCTTCACTCAATACATGTTGGAAGGTGTTGACTGTTGAGTCGATGGACATTTATGGACGCCTGAACCAGAGAGAAAGTAAAGCAGATATGAGCAACCTTTCAGTTTCTGTAAAATCTTATAACAAACTACTAAATTGTTAAAGATGTCACACGAAGCAACCCCAACTTCCGTTACAGTGAGAGCCCAAACTAACTTTGTCAAGATTCGGAGTTATCAAGGTATGATCTTTTTGATTCTTCAGAGAATTGGGTCAAAGGGGGCGGATTGGTGGGTTTCAAGGATCAGATCTCTGATTCAATTATACCGAAATCATGTACTGTCAGGTTTCTTTGGTCTGATTTGGTGTATCACTTTGAGATTTTTAGATTATTTTCAGCATAATATGATTGATGGTACAATATTTGGTAATCAATGTGTTTACTTCAGATTTCAAAAAGAGGGGAAGATCTATAAAAGGGGAAGAGAGGCAACGTTTCACATCATCACATTTCAAAAAAACAATTCCTTATTTCCTATTTTCCAGTTGGTGGAGTTCGGTGCGATTTTCATTAATATGACTCAAGGACAGCTTCTTGCTACGGTTGGGAACAAAAATGGTGGCGAAGCAGCTCGCAAGCCATTGAGAATCACGGTGCCTCACTTTGATAACTCGGCGCTCATCCAGAACTATGACAAAACTCTGATCGGCAAGTGCTTCAACCCAGAGGAGCAAGACGTTACGGCTTTGCTCATTATGTTACCAAAAATCTGGAAGGTGGAAGATAGAGTTGCTGGTGCTGATCTTGGTCTTGGAAGGTTTCAGTTCGATTTCCACAATGAAGAAGATATCGAGGAGGTCCTGAAGATGCAGCCGTACCACTTTGATTATTGGATGATCTCTCTTGTGAGGTGGAAGCCGGTGATGGAAAAGAGTTACCCAACGGAGATTACGTTTTGGATTCGTGTCTTGGGAGTGCCGCTCCAATATTGGGCAGAGCCGACCTTTGAGAGTATTGGAGGAGCTATAGGCAATGTTGTCGAAGTGGACCTTGACTACGGGAGAGTTAAAGTGGTCGTCGATGGAACAAAATGTCTCTGTTTTGAGACATCAGTTGATTTTCGCGGTGGAGAATTCTATGGAGGAGGGGAAGAGCTGATCGCTTTGAGATACGAGAAGCTCTTTGGCTATTGCTCTAAGTGCTTCAGCCTCTGTCATGACGTGAAGAGGTGTTCACTGAACAAGGAAAGTCCGCAGGAGAAGATGGAGGTGCGGGAGGCAAGAGCTGAACGGGGAGGAGAGCGAGCTGCAAGTTACAAGGGGGTAGTCATCAACGGTCATGATGGTCGCCAGGAACAAAACAACGAGGATAGGGATCATCAAGGAAAGGGCAAGGGGAAAATGTATGAGGAAGATGAGGCAAAATGGGTCCGTGTGTCAGGAAGAGAGGATAAGAAAATGAGTGCAGATAGAAGTCGTTTCAGGAGAGAGGAGCTAGATTCACGCCATCGTCGCCCCAGACATGAGCCTACAAGGAATTCGTTTCAGGAGGGTCGTTACCGGTCTCAAGGGTATCGAGGTATGCGAAGAGAACGTAGTCCCAGAGATCACTTTCCAGAACAGGAGAGGAGTAAGGGGCGCACATATGAAGGTACCATGAGGTCTACTCAATTGTCAGGGGCGGGTGAAACACAACAGGAAGTGCATTCGCAGAGGGACGGTGACGTGATATTGGCACCTGTCAACGGGCTAGGGTCTGTTCAGGTACGTATGGGGAATGAGGAGGTAGAAAATGGACTTGATGTAGTCAACGAGGGCATGCTGGAACAGGAGAACTTGGTGAAAGCAGACAACATGGATACTGACGAGAATAATTCTTCACTGAAAGAGGGAAAGGTAACTAATGGTGGAGAGGATGAGTTCCAGGATGTTACGGATGAGGAGATTGTTGGGAATCAGGGTGTTACACAAGGTGATATTGGCGCTAACATTAAGATGAGTGAAGAGGGAGAGTTGGAAAAGGCTGAGAATGTGGGCGGGGGAGAAAAGAACAAGGGAGTTAAAAAGAAGCTCTTCAGAGGAGGGCCACTTGTAGTGGGAACTTCTAAGATGAGAATGGTGCATTCATTAATTTCACCGCGCAAACGTCTTGCGAGCAAGTCCAACCCCAAGCAAGGTGAGGGCACGAAGCAAGGTGATGGCACGAAGCAAGGTGATGGCATGAAGCAAGGCGATGACATGAAGAATGGAGCGGAGCAGGGTACTTCAAACCCCAAGCCTCCCATTAACAAAAATTGAAGATTTATATGGATTACGAAGATGAAGAAGCGCGGGTTTGTGTGATGGTTTTCAGTTTGTGTTTTTTTAATTCTGTTTTTCAAGTAAGCTCACTGAGCAATATCTGGTGTTTATGGTTAAGTAGTCGTTTGAGTTCTTTTTTCTGGTCTAGTGTTCTGGTCAAGTTTTTTTTAAGGAATAAAATTGGTGTTTTTGGTTCATGGATCTATGGTCTACGATGGTTTTGGTTGTGCAAAGTTACGGAGAATCATGTTGATGTGTCCTCTGGCTGTGTACAAGAGCAATGGAAAGATACAGATTTATTGGTGTTTGAATTTAAATTAGGTGTCGCAGAGGGCTTGACTCGAAACTGTTCGTTTCTATGGTTAGCACGGGATGACATCTCTGGCAGTTTGACCTCATTATGTCATGACATGTGGTATGTATTTTGTACTGTGGTGAGGATCGAGAGCGGAGAAGGAAGGGAATTGGTCTCTTTCACGTCTCTTTTAGGGCAGGTTTGTCTTTGGAGCATGGATGTTGGTGTGGATTTCTTGATGACTTGTACGGCACGTCAAGTAACTGTAAAGGTTTGTGGGCAAGCTCGATTGGGACTGTTTTCAAACAAGAATATATATGAATTTTATGGAGCTTGTCAAATAAGACGTTTATTGAAAGGAGCTCACATTTGGATGGGTTTTCGGTTTATAATGGCAATGATAATTCGCTTATTAAAATTATTGGGTTTGCAATATGGTCATCTTATGATATCTTTGTTAGCAGGATTGTATATATTAGCTCATCAAGTAAGGTTTCTTCACATCTGCTTATCTAGCCTGGAAAGGTTTTTTCAAATATTTTTTAATGAGAGTACTTAGTTAGAATTGTAGAGGCATGGGAAGCAATTGGACCATCAGTTATTTAAGGGAAATTTGGTATAAACATAAACCAGATTTTTTATTTTTATCAGAAACAAAGCAAGCTTTGGAGTTTGTTCAAAACTTTCAAGCACATATTGGATTCGATAATCTGGTTACAGTGGATCCAGTTGGGAGAAGTGGTGGATTAGCTCTATTTTATAACAATGAGTATCAGGTTAAGATTTTATATTCCAGTAACAGAATGATAGATGTGGAAGCGGTGGCTCTTGGAAAGGTAGTTTATTTAACTTTTGTGTATGGTGATCCAGTTCAAAAACTGAGGGAACAAGTGTGGGAAAGGTTAACTAGATATGGGCTCTCACGTTCTGAGCCTTGGTTCATTGTTGGCGATTTAAATGAGATCACTGGAAACCATGAGAAGGAGGGAGGATTTTGAGAAGCCCAGAATCTTTTATTCCTTTCAATAATATGATACGAAACAGTGGATTATTGGAGTTTCCGGCTCGGGAAATAAAATGTCATGGCAAGGAAGAAGAGGAAAAGGAAAAGAAGCAGTGACGGTCAGATGTCGTCTAGATCGCGCTTTAGCAAACGAGGAGTGGCACACTCTATTTCCGTGCTCTTATACAGAATATTTAGGGATGGTGGCGTCTGATCATCGGCCGGTGGTGGCCTATTTAGAAGATAAAGTTTCAAGGAGGAAAGGGCAGTTTCGATTTGATAAGAGGTGGATTGGTCAAGAAGGACTAATGGAATCAATTACAATGGGCTGGTCAAACTATAGGGCAGGACAATCTGAAGGTATAGTGGCAAAAATTGGTAATTGTCGTCATGAAATTGCTAAATGGCGGAAAAATAATCCTCCTTATGGAAAGGAAAAAATAAATGATTTACAGAAAGCTCTCGAAGAGGTACAAACAGATAATAATAGGTCACATGATGATATTTTGGAAGTATCCAGGAAGTTACAAGATGCATATAAGGATGAAGAGGAGTACTGGCATCAGAAAAGCATGAATATATGGCACTCATCTGGGGATCTTAACACAAAATTCTATCATGCTTTAACCAAGCAAAGGCGGGTACGTAATAGGATTGTGGGACTACATGATGCTGAGGGAAATTGGATCACAGGGGATAATGGGATGGAGAAAGTGGCAGTAGACTATTTCGAAGATCTATTTAGTACCACTTCGCCATCAGAGTTTGATAGTTTCCTTTCAGAGGTAACACCAGGTATTACACCTTAGATGAATCAACGATTGTTAAGAATAGCGACTGAAGCTGAGGTCAAAGAGGCTTTGTTTATGATGCATCCAGAGAAGGCGCCAGGTCCAGATGGTATGACTGCTCTTTTTTTCCAGCACTCTTGGCATATTATTAAAGATGATTTGGTTGATATGGTGAATAATTTTCTGGTTTCTGGAGATTTGGATCCAAGGATAAATATTACTAATATATGCATGATTCCAAAGACGGAAAGGCCCACCAGGATGACGGAGTTGAGACCAATTAGTCTTTGTAATGTGGGGTACAAGATTATTTCGAAGGTGTTGTGTCAGCGTTTGAAAATATGTCTCCCTTCTCTTATTTCGGAAACTCAATCAGCATTTGTTGCAGGACGTTTGATTTCTGATAATATTCTTATCGCTCAGGAAATGTTCCATGGATTGAGAACCAATAAGGCGTGTCAGGGAAAGTTTATGGCGATTAAAACGGATATGAGTAAAGCATATGATAGAGTGGAATGGGATTTTATCAAAGCCTTACTACAGAAGATGGGATTTGATCTACACTGGATTAAGCTAATGATGGAGTGTATATCCTCGGTTCAATATCGGGTTCTATTAAATGGACAACCACGGGGATTCATTACTCCACATCGAGGTTTACGTCAAGGAGATCCTTTATCTCCTTATTTATTCATTCTTTGTACTGAGGCCTTAATTGCGAATATAAAAAAGGCAGAGAGAGGGCAACAACTAATGGGAATGAAGGTAGCTCGGGCATGTCCAGCAGTATCTCATTTACTATTTGCGGATGATAGCCTCTTTTTTTGTAAAGCTCAGGAAAAAGAATGCCAAACTATTCTCAGGATATTAAAGGAGTACAAGGCAGCATCAGGTCAACTTATAAATTTTGATAAGTCGTCCATTCAATTTGGCCACAAAATTGAGGAAACGGCCAGACAGGAGTTAAGAAATATTTTGGGTATCCAGAATTTAGGAGGAATGGGATCTTACTTAGGTTTACCGGAAAATCTTGGAGGGTCCAAGATACAAGTTTTTGGCTTTGTTCAAGACCGACTAAATAACAGAGTCAATGGGTGAACTTTTAGGTTTTTTACTAAGGGAGGAAAGGAAGTGATTATTAAATCAGTGGTTACGGCATTACCAAATCACGTGATGTCTGTTTATCGTTTGCCTAAGGCAACCGTAAAAAAGCTAACGAGTGCGGTAGCACGATTTTGGTGGAGTCCAGGGGGAAGTACAAAAGGTATGCACTGGAAATCATGGGACAAAGTATGTGTAGATAAGGATGAAGGAGGTTTGGGGTTCAAAGATATCACGGATTTTAACACAGCGATGCTAGCTAAGCAGTTGTGGCGGCTGATAGAGAAGCCAAATACCTTATTTTCTCGTGTCTTCAAAGGTCGGTACTTTAGGAATGCCTCACCCCTGGAACCGATCCGTTCATATTCTCCGTCATATGGCTGGCGGAGTATAGTATCTGCTAGATCTCTGGTAAACAAATGACTAATCAAACTGGTGGGATCAGGATCTTCTATCTCTGTATGGAACGATCCCTGGCTCCCAACCACTCGACCGAGACCAGCCAATAAAAATCAACACAATTTCTACCCAGACCTTACAGTGGATTCCCTCATTAATACCACTTCGCGAACTTGGAACTTACAGGTACTTAGGGATTTGGTGGATCCGCAGGATGTGAAAATTATAGAAAGTATACCACTGAGCAGGACTCAGATGTTAGACAAAGATGGATGGCACTTCACAAAAAATGGAAAATATACAGTTAAATCTGGATATCAGGCAGAACGAGTTTATCCAGACAAGATAAGACCACCATTACTCATTGGACCTACCGTCGATATACTAAAGGCTTTCTGTTGGAAAATAAGGTGTCCTCCAAAATTAAAACATTTTCTTTGGCAATTGGTGACCGGATGTATAGCAGTTAAGAAGAATCTGCATGCAAGAGGAATACAAGGAGACACATGTTGTGCAAGATGTGGAGCCTCTGAGGAATCAATAAACCATGTGTTTTTCGAATGTCCTCCAGCACTTCAGGTTTGGGCTCTCTCGAAGATACCATCAAATCCAGATATTTTTCCAACCTCTTCTCTCTTCACAAACATGGATCATCTTTTTTGGAGAGTCTTTCCTCAGATGGATGATCATCAGTTTGCTTGGATATTATGGTACATTTGGAAAGGAAGGAATAATAAAGTCTTTAGCAACCTGGACATTGATCCTAGGGACACCTTTAAGTTGGCAGCAACGGAATCAACACTTTGGGCTGAGGCACAGATATTGAACGAACAGCGGACAACACAAACTGTGGAGGATAGGACACCCCCGGCGATTCCAGGCAGATGGTGTTTCACAGATGGTTCTTGGAAAGAAAATGATACCTTCTCCGGACAAGGTTGGTATAGTACGTTAGAAGGATTTGATGGGTTGTTGGGGGCGCGAAATGTTAGAGCTAGTCTCTCTCCTCTCCACGCAGAGATGGAAGCACTAATATGGGCAATGGAGTGTATGAGGAATTTACGGCAGTTTCAGGTCACGTTTGCAACAGATTGTTCTCAATTGGTGAAGATGGTTTCGGAACCAGATGAATGGCCAGCTTTTGCAAATTATTTGGAAGATTTGAAAATCCTGAAAGCAAGTTTCCTCCGATCAGAGATTATCTATGTACCAAGAACGCAAAATACCAAGGCGGATAGCCTCGCACGCAGTGCAAGGACACAATCGTCTTTCGTTGTTCACATTGATGCAGATCACCCGATGTGGTTTACAGAGTCAGTATGAATCTGTATAAGTCGATGACAAAAAAAAAATTAGATAAAAACAACAACTAAGGTAAGCATGAAGCATGACATGGCAAAGACGTGGTCTCCACTCTCGCCGGGGAAAGAAAAAAAGAAAACCCAGACGTCCGTTCTTCTTCCTTTCTCCTCTGACCTTTATTTCTTCTCTCCATCATCATTGCAATGTCTCTCTTGACACCACGATGAAACCTTCCTTCCCCTTCAGATCGTCGTCACACTCGGCAATGGTGGAACAGAAACAGAGGATCCTAACCTCCCTCTCCAGAATCGGCGACCGCGACACTTACCAGATCGCAGTGGACGACCTCGAGAAGCTCGTCCTCTCCGTCTCCGACTCCCCCGAAACCCTCCCGGTCCTCCTCCACTGCCTCTTCGACTCCTCCGCCGACCCTAAACCCCCCGTGAAGCGAGAATCCACGCGCCTCCTCTCCTTCCTCTGCCTCACCTACTCCGATCTCACCCCCTCGCAGCTCGCCAAGATCATCTCCCACATCGTCAAGCGCCTCAAGGACGCCGACAACGGGGTCCGGGACGCGTGTCGCGACGCCATTGGCTCCCTCTCGGAGAGGTTTCTGACGGAGGGTGGGGCTCCGATGGTGGGGCTCTTTGCCAAGCCTCTGTTCGAGGCTATGGCGGAGCAGAACAAAAGCTTGCAGTCTGGTGCTGCCATTTGTATGGGGAAGATGGTGGATTCAGCGACGGAGCCTCCCGTTGCGGCTTTTCAGAAGCTCTGCCCTAGAATCTCTAAGCTTTTGAATAGCCCTAACTATCTTACCAAGGCTTCTCTCTTGCCTCTTGTTGGAAGCTTGTCTCAGGTTTGTATCTCTACTTTTTGCTACTTGGTTAGAGTTGTGGAATCTTGGTTTATGTGGCATTGGACAGGAGACACAAGCTATGTTCTGGTCTTAATTTGCTAGAGGAAAGTAGATTGGTGTGTCGGAATTCATTGGTCATTTGTGATCTGACTGATGGTCAAATCTTACATTCTTGCAGGTTGGAGCTATTGCACCCCAGAGCTTGGAATCATTGCTACACAGCATCCATGAGTGTCTTAGATGTACTGATTGGGTTACTCGTAAGGCAGCCTCTGATGTCTTGATAGCCTTGGCCGTCCATTCTACCAGTTTGGTTGCAGACAAAACGGATTCCACTCTTACAGCTCTCGAGGCCTGTCGTTTTGATAAGGTGACAACTCCGTTTGTCATTTCATTCTGTAAAAATAAGCTACAGTCGTGTGAATATCTTTAAAGAAACGGCTATGTACCTTTTCACGATTTACCATCTTAGCTTATAACTCCTAGAAATAAGGATGGTTTTTGTTCTGTAGTCTTTCTGGAAGAGGAAGTATGTTGCATATATCTAAGGCTAGAAAGAAGACATACAAGTATATGCTTAGCTTGTCCCATTCTCTTTCCTAGTGTCTAGAACCTTATGGTGTACACTGCTATGTATTCTAGTTCTCCAAAAAAAAAAAACTAAAAACAGCCAAAAAACTTGTTGGATGGCGAAAGCTATGTGTAGCTTAGCAGATATCTGTTCTTCCTATGTGCGAATTAATTTGCATGGATATGTTGTTTACTCTGCTACTCTGTATATCCATATCATCATTTATTAAGAAGGGAAACTACTAGACTGGAATATCACATTGTTACTTTTTCCTTCATTTTGTTTTTGCATAATTCCAATAAGTGGCTATGTTTGCTTTGTCTTGCAGATAAAGCCTGTTAGAGAGAGCTTGTCCGAAGCACTAAACGTCTGGAAGAACATTGCTGGGAAAGGTGAATCTGGAACATCGGTCGACCAGAAAGATGTGGCATCTGAGCAATGTATGTTGGAAACAAATGGAGAAACCGATCCGGTGATGCAAGGCTCTTCAGATGACTTGAGCAGTAACTCAGATTCCATTTCGAAAGCGGTTCTCATCTTGAGGAAGAAAGCACCTAGGTTGACTGGCAAAGATCTTAACCCAGAGTTTTTCCAAAAACTGGAGAAAGGAGGTTCTGGAGATATGCCTGTTGAAGTTATTCTTCCCTCTAGGCAAAAGAACTCGTCGAACTCAAACACAGAGGATGAATCAGACGCCAATGCTTCAGTATCGAGGAGTAGGCCAAAAGGTTTGTGCGGAATAGCAGGTGCACATCCCAAACAACGACATTTTGGAGATTTTGCAAGAGCATTTGAGGCAGATGAGACCGAAGTAATCCAGGCGGAGGCATCTGAAAGCAGAGGGAATTGGCCACCTTTACAGAGACAGTTATTGCACTTGGAGAGACAACAAACCCACATAATGAACATGTTGCAGGTACTGTTCTGTTTTTATCTATAAAGGGAATAGCTTTGAAGTAGTTTCACTCTTAATAGGTAACTTTCCTTACCATTACAGGATTTCATGGGTGGTTCACATGACGGCATGAGAAGTTTGGAGAACCGTGTTAGAGGTCTTGAGAGGATCGTTGAAGAGATGTCAAGAGAAATGTCTACACAATCAGGTAAGTATAAAGTAACTGCTTGATCCGCGTGGTTAAGAAACTGTAACTTGTTGCATCCGTTTAAAGCAATATATTTATTATTGGCTTCAGGTGCGAGGGGAAAGGTGGCTGCACCATGGAGGTCTGATGTAGATGGTTGGGATGGTCCTAGCTATGCTTCTTCGAGAAACGCTCAGACCAGTTCGAGAAAGACACTTGGTACCGGTCCTATGGATTCCGAGCACTCAGGTAACAGCAGAAGAGCATGGGACAAAAGCTCTGTACAAATCAGACTAGGTGAAGGACCTTCTGCTAGAAGCGTATGGCAAGCTTCAAAAGATGAAGCTACACTCGAAGCTATACGTGTGGCTGGAGAAGACGGTGGAGGAACGTCAAGGACAAGGAGAGTATCTATTCCCCAGGCAGAAGCAATAATGGAAGACGATGACGATGATGACCGTAGAGGACAAGAGCGGGACCCTGTCTGGACTTGTTGGAGCAATGCGATGCACGCACTCCGAGTTGGTGATACAGATTCTGCATTTGCTGAGGTGTTATCAACCGGTGACGATCTTTTGCTTGTCAAGTTAATGGACAAAACAGGTCCCGTTCTTGATCAACTGTCGTGTGATATTGGAAACGAGGTTCTCAATTCTATTGCACAGTTTCTCCCGGATCATACTCTGTTTGACGTATGTCTATCTTGGATTCAACAGGTAAAACAAGATTCTTACGTCTTCAAATACATTTGACTCAACCTTCGATTTTAATGTTTTCTTCTTTGTTTAAATATCCTCCAGCTGCTTGAAGTAAGCGTAGAAAACGGACCAGACTTTATGGGAATGCCATTGGAGTTAAAGAAGGAGATTCTGTTGAATCTACATGAAGCTTCTTTAACAATGGATCCTCCTGAAGACTGGGAAGGTCTAGCTCCTGACCATCTTTTGTTGCAATTAGCATCTAACTGGAACATCGAGCTCCAACATTTCGACCAGTAAAATGTTTTTAAAACACATTACAGTGTACAGATGTGCGTTTCACTCGTGCAAACAAATGTTCTTTGATGAATTATGATTCTTTTATGACAGCTACAATACATCTGCAAGGAACGATGCTAACCCAATAAGACAAGAAAAAAATCAAATTAAGAAATGATAAGATTATGAGAAAGCCAGCAGATTACACAATTAGGAAGATAGAAAAAAAAACACAGAGTATTGCTGCATAAAGCAAGTGACACTACAAATCAACTTGTACTGTTACAAAGACATAAGACTCTGGATATGATACAGACAAGAAGAGCAGTATGGTTTTGATCATTCTTCATGATTGTTGATCCCAATTTTAAAACCCGACCCTCATCAGAAAATGGGAGGCATGCACGAAATATTCATACGTGGTAGTACTAAGTAAAATGCAAAGACATTAACAGATAAAAACAATCATAAAATTGCATATATATATAAAAGTATCCCCAGAATTTGGGCGTGCCACCCATGCGCCCCAACATCTCTCTCTGAAACCCTTCGTCTCGAGAGCAGCCGCCGTTGTTTTCAACTCGCCTCTCCGGCGCCTCTCGGCGTTGTGAGAGGGCCACTGTCGCTCCCATATGTCCATCTGCTACTCCGTCATGGGTCCGGTCGGTGAATCAGCGCTCTGTTTCTGGTCTTGACTAGCGTTCTCCATCTCTTCGATTGAAGGACTCGCCGTGCTGAGAGAGCTCAGATGCTGGTGCTTCTAGCGACTGTACCGCATCTTCGCAGCCTCTCCTCACCAGATCTTGCGCCGCCTCTCCGTCCACCGCAAAACCCTAACGGTTTGGTTTAAATTGTCGCTGTGAAAGTTGTCTTATCTGTCAAGGGTCATTTGGGTGTGCACCACTACGAGCTCGTGGTCTCGGGACTTCAGACTCAGGATTGGAGGCGGCTTGTTCGTCTCTCCATGGGTCAAGCTTAGGTGTTTGCTATTGAGTGTAGCTTTAATTAGCTCCTCATCCCTCCTTTGTGTCGGATTTGGCGTTGCTTGGTTGTCTGGGTTTTGATTGTAGGTTCAGCTGATACGGGTAGTGGAGGTGGAGGCTCTTCGTTTTCTTGGTGTTTCAGGGTTTCACTTTGTTCCTAGAGGAGGTAGTAAGGCTCGGAAGTGGTGATGCTGCCCCTTTCTCTTCACCGGCTTAGAGGACGAGCGTGGTTGAGGAAGTTGAGCGCTATTAAGCTTCTGTGGTTAGTGTTGTCCTGTCTTTCGTCGGATCTTGGCTCAGACCGTGTCCCAGCTCGGACCTTGAGGGCAGTCTTTGAGCGGGCTTGTGTTTGTTCTTTTGAGAGATGACAAATTGTTCAGGTAGCCGGATGAATCAGCTTCTTGTGAGTGTTGTGCTTTCTCGTTCACTAGTCTTCGGTCCTCTCCCTTTAAACCTGTCTCGGCTTGTCTTCTCGCTCGGACTTCTCAAGTTTGTATCATTACTTTTGGTCCTGTTCGCTCCAACGCAGAACGGCTAAAGTATTGATTGATTTTGTTTCCATGTTTTTACTTTTTTTGCCGTGGAAACAAGTTTTGAGATCTTCTAGTTGTTAATCACATCTTGTAAAATCTCAACTTTCATTATGAAATGATATTTACAATTTAGCAAAAAAAAAAAAAAATTGCATATATAAATCAAGTGTCATTAGAGAAACGAGAGAAAGTTATAAAGACAAAAGAGTTTCAATGTGATTTGGGATATACTGAGGTCTGTCTCCAAGTGAATTGCCTTCATCACCCACAAGTCTTCTGTCTTCGACTCTTCTAAACGTCTTTCTCTTGGGATCAATATATATATAATATATAAAAAATTGGAAAACGTTTTTGGTGAATAAATCAACTCACCATCATCAGTGATACCAATGATTTTGAACTGCTTATGCAAATCCTGACCAACATAGTGAGAAAGAGGTGAATAAAGATGGTGGCACCATTGGTTTTTCCTTGCATCCTCCAAAACGCACATTATTATACTTTTTCCACTCCTAATATTGCCAAAAAAAGCTAACTTTCCTTCATAAGATATCATCATCAGCATTTTCCAAAACATATAGTTACCACCCCATGGATATGTTATGACACTGAAAGTTTCAGATCTTACATCGAAACTCATTATAAACAGATGGGAACCACAAACAGCTTGAAAATATAGAAAACCGTTACTGCAACGTCCACTGAAACCAGTGCCATGGCCATTTAAGGGCGGTGAGTATGCTCGGTTTCGTTGATCTGATCCTAACGTTAAAACCCGACAGTAATCGCAATTTTCATGACTAGGCATCCAGACTAGCTTGTGTTTTGCCACGGTTGGATCTTATCCCAAAAACACTGTTTACCTTTCCGATGTACGGTGTTTCTCACAACACTGAGGAAAGACTCAATTTTGTGCTCTTGTTTATCCTCACTTTCTTCTCTTGTGAAATTGTTTGGTATTTGTTATAGATCAAGTTTATGAATTCCATGTTGTGCGGTTGTTTCTCACGGTGTTGTAGGCTGTTTCGGTCAATATTCTTCTTCCTTATATTTTGGCTAATGTTAGGAATTATATCTCATTGGGTTGAGTCAGAGTTTAGTTGTCTTTGATGTTGTTTTCCTCGTCGTTAGTTTGACGTCGATAGTATCTGTTCGTCTTGGTTTTCAAGATCTGGATTTTGGTGATTTGACTTCTATGCTCTTTTTCATATCTCGAGGATGGTTCTATGGTTTTCTGATTTCGTTTCGTCTCCTTTTCTCTCTTTGTTCTTTCATCTTGTTGCACCTTACATCGTTGCTCGCATTTCTGGGTCTTTCCCTTTCACCATATTTGCTATTCCATATTTGGATAGTGTTCTCCTCTCTGTATGCTCTATGGGTATGGAAGGTAATTTTTGGTCTCAAGCTTAAGCTCTAGTTTTTTGGTGGTTGACTTCCATTCTCATTCTCTAAGGTTTTCTCTTTTCTTCTCTTGTGTCCTTTGGTGTGTGTGCAGAGTTAGTCGTTTGGAGCTTTGGTCACTTATATTCAGAGCTTTAAGGGTTTTCCCTGGCATGTGCCCTTTGTATGTGTTTGTTTAGTTTGTGTGGTGTTTCTTACCTCTTAGCTAGTGGTTGTGCTTTTGGTTCTTTAGGCATGTGTTTTCTTGTTTCGTGGTTGCTTTGTTCTTCCAATGATTATTCTATCTATGATCTATTTTTTGGCTTTTTGCATTGGTACTTGATCACACTCCTTTGTGTTCAGGGGATTGTTTTATTTCAGATTTATATTTGTATCTTGTCTGACATCTGCTTGTTCTATCCAAGACATTATATGGTAAGATGAGGTAAGCTAGTCTTCTTAGTTGATCTCATTTCACCTCTAAACTTTTATTGAGTTAGTGTTATTATGGTATTTTGTTTTTTCTCTGTGATTGTGATTTTTAATAGTAAAATAAATATATAATTTATAAATAAAATAATAAAAATGGAACAAAAATAATAAAATAATAAAATTTATCTTATTTTTGTTGTAAATAAATTAAATATTTAAAATATAATTATTTATTTTCTTGAATTTTAGTGACCAATAAAATAGATTATCAAACTTCATATAATAATGGTTAGTGCGAAAAAGATTAGATAGTGCACAATTAGAAAATATTTAGCCAAAATTGCAATAATCTAAAAGAAGAAGGATCTAAAATATAAGAAGAAAAAATATATGAGAGACACATGTAATCAAACCTCTCTGCCACTTGTCATAAGAAATGAAAAGCTAACTTTATATATATACTAGGGGTTGGCCCGGGCTACGCCCGGGGTTTTTGTTAAATTTTTAATCTTAATTATATCTTTTGTATGCATATTTTAGCATATATATTGTGTTATTATTAAAATATAAGTTGCTAGACAACTTTAAAATTATTTATTTATTTTTCCTACATTTTTAAAACTATTTTAAATAATTTATTTATTAATTTAAATTATATATAAGGTGATGAGCAAAATAAAAAGAAAATTATTTAAATTTTAGTTATATTGTTTGGATTGTAGAAATGTTTCAGTTCACTTATAATTTCTTATAGCTTTTGTTTCAAATTAGTTTTTAAGTAATTTAATGGACTCCTCTCCCCGTTAAATTAACAGTCCTATTTGTTTTTTTTTCATGTTTTTAGTTATTTTATTTCAACCATCGGTTTAAAAGTTATAATATTTTTCTACAGCTAAACTTACAACTATATCGACAAAGTTCTTACAACAATATTTTTGCGTTATAACATTGTTAGATGTACAAACATTTTGGAATTGCATAATCCTGGTGCAAATTTTTCATTTTAATTTTTTTTGTTCTGACTTTGTCCTACATCCGTTTTGATGTATTTGAACCATCTGTAATATATATACAACAGATTTGTCTTCAAATAATGGTTACAGTTTTTTATTAAAAAGTGGCCTTCATGGTAGTAAGGTTTCATGTGAGTGTGCAGAGCTTGGTTTGTTGTGGTTAGTAAGCCGTTGGGTCTTTACCATCGAATGTTAAGACAAAGAGTTTTGTATGTGGTCAATGATATGTAGTTTGTATTTGAATCACATTTATATTTGTATCAAATTTATAGTTGCGTAAAAATTATTGACCGTCTATAAGTTATCGGAGGAAAAAATTGCTGGCTCACTAAATTGTTGCATGGTCATGTCTTTAACACCTTATTAATTAATGCACCCTATTTCGTTCATTTCGTAGGCATGAACCTTCTTCTATGAACATATTATACAGCTTTGTAAATGTTGTTAGAGTAAACTGAGTGATATTTTGTTGAATTATTTTTCTACCATGCCGGTTGCTCAATTTTCTTTAATCTAAATAGCGTTAATTATGTGAATGTAGTTTATTTCCTTGTAACCGAAAACTGAAACAAAGCAAGGCAAAAAAAAAAAGCCATGGAAAATGGAAAGTGTTTAGACTACAATGGTCTGTGTGTTGGTGGTGATTTTATTTGTTTAAATGATGTGCATGAATTACTCAAACTTCTTTACATATTCCAAATTTTGCTCCACTATAGATTTCGTATAATTATATATAGACTATAGTTTAGTTGGGAAATTCCAAAATACATTCCTAATTTAGGTATGTTTTAATGTTTTTAATAACTTTATTTAGCATTATATCTTTACTTAATATTTTGTACCATTTAGATGTAATTTTGTACATCATCTTAAGCTATGTAAAAGTTGCATGTGTGAAATTTAGGTGTCTCTAATTATTCCTATGTTGAATTTCAACTTCTACCTCTATGGTTTCAATGTTTGGTCAGACAAAATCTCGAGGCAGTATACATAACTTAGGTCACACGTATTATCAATGACATCTCAGTAGCTATTATCGTTAACGATTTTAGTTTGTCGTAATGCTGTCATGAGAATAGAACACAAACATAATAGTACACCAATATGTGGCCAAAGATGATAATGAATTCCAAATATAACTTTATATTCCGTTGAAGATAGTTAACATCAGATGAAGTAAATAAAAGCAACAACGATGCCTAAGCATTATTTTAGGAGTCGACGTCTTGGTTTAAGACTGTATCCTCTTCAACCTATTCAAGGTGTGCCTTCTTAGTTGCTTTTGAACATGTCGGATAAGTAAATATGTGGCTGATGCCCTAGTCTTAGCTTTCCACTTACTCTGTTTCAGAGAAATCACAGAAAGAAGAACAGGACAAAAGAAGACGACCGGTTTATCAGTCAAAAAAAAAAAAGACTACCAGTTTATACTGGTTCATGAAGGCGATAGTTAGCCGCTTCTTGTGACCAGGAAGAGGACCGGAGGAAAAATTGCGTTCAGAGGTTTCAAGACCTCCGTTTTTGGCTGAATCTGTTGGCTTTTGCTTTAAAGACTGACCATACCATACCAGTTGAGATTATTGAATACCAAACCGGTTTTGTTTGATTAATACCAACAATCTGTCCGGTGGAATCCTGTTTGGCGATTCACCTTCGCCAATAGACTCTCCCAGAGATACGGTAACGGTCTCCCAAAGCTGGATATTTTCCACTCCATGGCGGATCCGGTGATCGAGCCATTATTGATGATGGTCAACACAGTCCTATCCGTGTTGGCTCTCGTTTACCCACCAAAGAATCTCGTCGTTTATCTCTCGGACGACGCTAGCTCTCAGCTAACGTTCTATGCTCTCACGAAAGCAGCTGAGTTTGCTAAAACTTGGGCTCCGTTCTGTAAGGAGTTCGACATTGAACCGAGATCCAGCTTACTTTTCTGGCAAGGTAAATGGTCTTGATACTGTTGAGGCATTGGAGGTGGCTGAGTTGTATTGAGAAATGGCGGCAAGGATTGAAAGTCGACGAAGCTGCGGTGGATAACCGAGGAGTCACGGTTGAAGTACGGTGCCGGCTTTTGGCTGTGGGATTTTGTAGCTACTCAAAGAAACCATGGAACCATTCTTCAAGTAAGTAAACGCCTGTAAAATTAGCAGCGAAATAGAAACATAGTATGAGTTTATTGGTTTCATCAGATTTTGATGGACAGAAGAAAAAGAAAATATAATAGTGATACCAACACTGGTTTATCCATCGAGAGAGAAGAGACCTGAGCATCATCATCTAAATGACGAAGAAGATAATAACGTGATTGCAAAAAAATAGAAACGGGAAGAAATGAAAAAAAAAAACAAAATCTTTTGATTCTATAAAATGGAAATAGATTAAACCGAGAAGATAATTATATTAGTGGAAAAAGATACTAACTTGTTCATCAATCAATAACATCTCAAGGCTCATCAGTTGTCCCCTTTTGTTGATGTTCTTGGCTTCCAGAATCTCAAAAGACAGACCTCCGCCGCGTTGGAGCATCTCCCGGCTCTCAAGTCAGCAAGAACGGTTTATGAATTACCCATCGAAATCGTTTGCTTGCAAATTAAAAGTTTTCGGATTTGGTTTGAGTTGGAGTTTGCATGGTATGGAGGTGAGATATATATAGCTGGAGATATAGGCGGTTTCAAGGGAAACGTACAGGTGCACCGAAATCTTAATGAATGAGAAGTGGATTACTCAAGGGAAAACTCAAAATAAATGACGGCTTTGAGGAATTGGAACTTGGAAGTCGTTACGGGTAGCGAAGGGAGTGCTTAGTTTCTCTGGAAATTAGACGCTCAAGCATCCACCGCAAAAAAAAAGAATGAAGAAGAACCCTAATCTCACGTGACCAGAGACGATGATGAGCATCTAGGCCTATGTGGGCTTATTTTTCGAACATTACCCAAACCCAAATAGAGGAATAAGGAAAACAGAAAAGAAGCGAGGACTAAGCAAAACATACGCGCAGATAAAAAGCAAACGCGTGAAATTCACATACCACTCAGCGCGCCGACACGTGGCGAGAAAGCCCCCCCTTTCCAGAGCGACGTGGACAGCCTAATGAGGGAGAAAACTCTCCTTTATTATTATAGATATATATATATAAACGGAAAAAAAGAAGCAAGTTTTCCTCGTCTCTTAAAGCAAAGGAAAATGATGCAAGCACCCGTATAAAATTAAATCTTTGAAGTACATATTTTATGTTTCAAATATTAATATTTTTTATTAATTTGACAAATCGAATCAGTTATTTTTATTTTTTGGGTTAGTCAGATTTATTTTGGGTTTTCCGAGTTTTTGGGTTACCTTTTCGAGTTCAGCTAATAACACTTCGAGTTCAGATATGTTTTATACCACCATACAAGATTCATTCTGTTTTTTTTTTACGTTTCGTATCGGATGGTTCAGACTTCGGGTTACAAACTTATGCCCATGTTTACTTCAAATAAAGATAAAATGCGATAATATAAAATTTTACCCCAAAAATTATTTTGTGCTTTGAAAGTGCATGTCAAAATCTAGTGTTTTATTAAATATGGATTCCAAAAAGCAATCAACACAATAATAGAGCTAGGTTCTCTTCTGGTGTTGACACATCAGACTTTTAGAGTATTAAGACTTAAGAGGTTGACATGTCATTAAATGAAAAAAGTTGAAAGCTAATGAAAATATTTGGTTTCTCCACGTCATTCACATCTTAACCTTTTTCTCTTTCTTAATTTCATCGAAGACGGGATTAGTTTGGGAGATGGAGAAAGTCGCAGAGAAGAGTTGTGGGCATAGAAAGATGAGGCGAGGAAAGTCTACGGCGGAGATTCCGTTTGATTTTAGGAAGTGATCATAGCGGAGAGGATGACGGGAAGGTTGTCCACCGGTGGAGCAAGTCTGGGATTGTGAAGGATTATTCCGAGATACGAGAGGCATCTTAGATTTTCACGGTGAAAGGTCTGAAACTGAAGATAGAGAGGTCTAGAGTTTGGAGGAGGAAAGGAAAACGACGAGGATGAAGATAGAGGTTAAAGACGAAGTGAAGCATATAGGTAGCCATTGATTTTGTCGTCGCTTCTTAATTTCACCATCGACGAACAATCCCAGAAGATGAATCATCTTCTTCTGAAACTCCACATCCGAGAGCATCACATGTTAGACGAGTCGACTAGACTGATGATCGAGACTGGAAACATTTGAGCCGGCGGGATCTGATCTGGCAGCGGCTGTGCATACGGCTCAGCTGGATGCCGCTAACCGGATTAGCTTCGAGGAGGAAAGGAAGACGACGAGGATGAAGATAGCCTTGGTGTTAATGCTACGGTCACCGATGAAGAATTCCCATTGACACCTCATCCCTTCGCTATTGGGTATACATTGACTAATTGTTAGATTAATTTGTCTAGAGATGCTGCGGTTTAGAGAACTTAGGGGTTTGCTGGAATTGATCACTGCTACTGCTTAATGCTTGCACTCTGCTTGATTATGACAATGGGGGATTTAAAGATGATCATGAAGGTGTTTACTTTTTTTTTTTTTGTAGGGACATTTGGTTATTAACTATGACCAGAAAGTCATAGGTGGTTTCTGCGATGTGTATGTAATTACATCTAATTCTCTTTAACAAGGGAAGATGCCAGTTCAAGGTTATAACAAACGATTAAAAGTATGTTTTTTTTAGATTTGAAAAAACTGATGTGATCTATGGATTGGTTATAACATATGTGCTTTGTGTGCGTAGACATCATCACTAAGCTTGAAGAGGCGTTATTGCTTGAGCCAAAGAAACATGCTGGGATTATGGAATGGTTTCATGGTCTCAGAAAATCACGTGATAAGGGAAAATCTTCATGGGGTTGGAATCTGAATGGCTAGCATTCTACTCATCATGCGCTATTTCCTTGGGCCTTGACTGTATATGATGGTACTAGCCTATATGACTTTGTCTGAAGGCTATCTTATTTCTCTCTGTATATTACTTGTAATGTTGCTTCTGTTTGTAGGTGAGCCTGACCCAGAGTTTAAGCTTTCATGTCGACAAAGATCTCCCTTTCTACAAAACAATTACCGAGATAGTAGCTTCAGCAGGTATTTTTCAGTAAGTATTCTATTTATCAAGTGGATATGCATATCGAAATCTTGTGCTGCTTTTGTAACTAGAGAAAACATTATTTCTGAAAGCATGTGAAATAAGACTTTAAGAAAACAACTTTTGGAATATCTAAACCGTGCACATTTCACATGTGTGTGTGTCTGTTTTCATACTTTTTCCTTAGTTGATGGACCTCTACACATTGTTATATTTCAATATCTGAAATGGTAGCACTTGTAGAGTATCCTGCAAGCAGAATCTGAGGAAAACCTTAAGATTTACTACTTTTGTTTAGTTGGTGAACACTGGAAAGGAAAGAGCAAAAGTGAGCCTTATTTTTTACATAGGCGGTGAGTTGGCATCTGATTCCTTTCTATTACATTACTTCCAGAAGAGCAGATGTTTACCAGCTTTACATTCTACATAACTCAATTGGTGGGACCTCACATATGTCAGGGGGTCATGTAAATGAGCCATTCATGTAAGGAGGAATATGTGACATATTTTCCATAAGTGATTATGGCTTCAAGTCAATGTGTAATTGTTTTTTGTTTTGGGTCCGTCTTCCTTTCAGAAGTGAAGATGGGTCTCTGGCGTCCTCTTAAATCACAAGTAAGTCACTTTATCTTAATAGCTTTAAAAGTAAAACTGTTGGTTTGCATATATCTCGTGGTCCACGTTGACATTATTTCTTATTGGTTTAATGGAAGACAATTAGGAAAGGCAGTACCTGAAGTTTTATGTTACAAGCGACCTTACATTTCAAGTGTGCTAATATAATTGATCTGATGAATGAAACAAAACAATAAGATTTGTTTTCTAAACCTGATGTCAAAGTTTTGTTCTTAAATCGAATCTCTTTTGTTTTAAACATAGGTTCCACTACTCCACGCAGAGATTCACATGCTAGGCTTTGGCACACTGATACTGAGTGGCACCGGTCAATCAGGAGCCTCAATATTCATTATCATCATCATATTTCATTTCAGTATATGTGTTTTTATTATGTCAATAAAATTAAGTATTTCCTTTTTTCAAAAAGAAAACAAAGTATTCCCCAAAATACAATATAACAGTAAAAAAAATCAAAAATAAAACAAACTTTAATATCATGCATTAAACAGAAAAAAGTGATTACTAAAAAATCCCTTACAGAAGGAAACAACAAATTAACAAATATATAAAGATCTTTATTAAATAAAAAAAAATTAAAACTTTTACTAAAAGTTATACATAACTAAAGTATGTTGATATCTACTAATCACAATTTTCACAATATTAATAACATTAAATTTAAATAAATGACAATTATTAAATAAAAACACATTTTAAAAATATTTAAGGTAAAAATCAGTTAGTGTTATAATATTTCGCGGCGTAGCGCGGATTTTGCCTAGTGGTTATATAATACCTTTATATTTGCATTTTTTACCCTTTAATTTTAAACTACAAATTCGAAATTTATCTTTATCTCAGCCTCCTCGTAGGTTGTATAGTGTGGTTAGTATATAAATTGACATTATTATTAATAAAAAAGATAATAACAATTAGGAACAAGGGTTTAAGGGTAAGGGCAATACGTCTTCAAGCGATGGCCACAATCTTGTCTTCCTCTCCACTTGCTTGAAACCGACAAAAATCGCCACCATAAACCCTATTTTATCTTCGCGCCTGCAGCGAGGAGTCACTCTCTTCAAGCTGGGTCGATTAGCTTCGCTTATGGCCATGGGGGTTTCCTTCACCTCCCACAGCAACCCTCTCCTTCGCCACTTATCTCCTTCCCCTTTCTCGCCTTTTCGTTCTTCCTTCTTCCTCGTGCCTTGCCGTAAAACCCTTCAAAGGTTTCCACTCTTTTTTTGTTCATCTCTTACTTCTTCGTCTGTTCCTTATTATCCATTAATCTGCTCTGTTTCTGTAGTGGTGTTCTTGTCTTCAGTAAAGTTTTAATCTTTCTTCTTCTTCTTCTTCTTGGTGTCTTTGTTGATGTTTTAGTTTGTTAAGAGTTCACTTGATTGTGGATTAATCTTCTCTGTTTCATAGTTCTTAGGTTCAATTTTCAGGGAAAGCAATAGCTTTGTTGTGTCTTCATTTAATTGAAGTTTGAATTTGTTCTGTCTTGTAACTTTTGTGGGTTTTAAGTTGAATTTTGTTCTTGTGAATTTCAGGAGATTAGCTTCCACAGAAGGGAGTGTTGGGTATTCGACCTCCACAGTTTGTCATGGATTCCAAAACCCGGTTCATCAGCGGCCATCTTCTGTTGTGTTCAATGGAGAGTGGATACTTCTGTCGGAGCCTAACAGGGCAAGGATGGTTCCAAAGACGAACAAAGTTGGGAACCAGACAGAAGTTGGAGAAACCGTGAACCATCAAGTTCCTGGAACTGTAAGTGCTTGGAGGGACGAAGCAAATAAGTTTAGAGCAAGACATGGCCAAGTTGCTACTAGAAACCTCGATGATGCTTCTTATTTCAGCGGCTCATCCATCCCAGTTACTCCACCTAGCGCCCCTTCCTATGGAAGAACCTCTCAGAAGATTGATTATGGAGTCAAGCCTAGAGGTAATAACAGTACTTCTGCTACACTCCATAAAGAATCGATTGGCGTTATGCAGTCTGAACCTGTTGTGACGTCGCCAAACAAGAACTTGGAGGTTGTGAGGCTTCAAGGAGATGGAAAACCAAAACCTCTTGTGAGCGGAAAGGCGTCTGGTAAAGCAAGCAATGTGAATCCAGTTACCATTTCCAAAGTGGAGAAAAGCAACGAACCATCGAAAGTCCGAGCAAACCTAAGGAGAATATATGACAAGGTTGTTGTTGTTGATACTGTGCCGGCTGCGAGGAATGTGGTGGCTAAGCTTGTGGATCAATACAGGAATCTTGTTCACTCTTGTGATACAGAGGTGTGCTTCATTTTTTTCTGTTTAAGTTAGTCATTTTACAGTTATGAGTTCTATTGTAATTCTTGTTTTTTCAATGCTTATAGGTGTCCGATATTGAGGTGAAGGATGAAACACCTGTAGACCATGGCAGACTGATATGTTTTAGTATCTATTGCGGGTCAGATGCAGATTTTGGGAATGGAAAATCTTGCATCTGGGTAGATGTTCTTGGTGAAAACGGCAGGGAGGTTTTGGCCGAGTTTAAACCTTATTTTGAAGACTCATCCATCAGAAAAGTGAGTTTCAAACAGTCTGGCACAACTACATCTTTGATATGTTGAATTAAAACCTTGATATGTTTGGCTTTATTCGTTTCAGGTGTGGCACAACTACAGCTTTGATAGCCACATTATTAGAAACCATGGAATTGAGCTTTCTGGATTTCATGCTGACACAATGCACATGGCGAGACTGTGGGATTCCGCGAGACGGACAGAGGGTGGTTACTCGCTTGAAGCGCTTACAAGCGACCCAAGAGTTCTTGGGGGCACACAGACAAAGGAGGAAGCAGATTTCCTCGGCAAAATTTCGATGAAGACTATTTTTGGGAAGAGAAAGCTGAAGAAAGACGGAACAGAAGGGAAAATAATTGTCATCCCTCCGGTTGAAGAGCTTCAGCGAGAAGACCGAGAGGCTTGGATATCGTACTCTGCCTTGGATGCAATAAGCACGCTGAAGCTTTACGAGAGCATGTCAAAGAAACTGCAACTAAAAGAATGGCGTCTTGATGGAAAGCTACTCTCAGGAAGGACAATGTTGGACTTTTACCATGAGTTCTGGCGACCCTTTGGTGAGCTTCTTGTCAAAATGGAAGCGGAAGGGATACTTGTGGATAGGGACTACCTGGCTGAGATTGAGAAAGTAGCCAAAGCAGAGCAGCAAGTCGCTGTGAGTAGGTTTCGAAATTGGGCGTCTAAGTATTGCCCCGATGCAAAATATATGAACGTTGGCAGTGACACACAATTGCGTCAGCTCTTCTTTGGTGGCATTTCTAACAGTGAGAATGATGAGGTGCTTCCGGTTGAAAAGCTTTTCAAAATTCCAAACATTGACAAGATTATTGAAGAGGGCAAAAAGGCACCTACCAAGTTCAGAAACATCAAGTTGCATAGGATCAGCGATACCCCAATCTCAACTGAAACGTTCACTGCCAGTGGTTGGCCCTCTGTTAGTGGGGTCACTTTGAAAACCTTGGCTGGGAAAGTTTCTGCTGGGTACGATTTTATGGAGGATGTTACAGATACAAGTGCAGAAGAAGATGATGATGCTCAGCTACTAGAACAAGCTTCAGAAGCGCAAAAGGCCAAGACGGATGTTGACACGTCTGCTTATGGAACAGCATATGCAGCGTTTGGAGGGGGTGAAAGGGGAAAGGAGGCCTGTCATGCTATTGCCTCATTGTGTGAAGTTTGCTCCATAGATTCGTTAATCTCAAATTTTATTCTTCCATTACAGGTAATTTTTTTTGTGCTTTCTGAATTTTCAATTTTTTTTCCTTCAGGTTGATTGATGTTTATGGAACTGTTTTTCATGTCTGACAGGGAAGTAATGTATCAGGCAAAGATGGTCGAGTCCATTGCTCCCTGAATATCAATACAGAAACTGGCCGCTTATCAGCTAGGAGGCCAAACTTGCAGGTACTGTATATATATTTTTTTGTCCAAACCAACATTGCCTGAACCTAATTTTTGGTAATCAACCGAGCATACTGTAAATTTTTGTTAGTTTGTTTCTGTATTGTTGTTACCTAGAGCTAGTAGTAGATAATTTCATGTGAAATGGTCAAGTTTTATTTTTCTTGGCAAACACTAAGTAAATGATCTTGTAGTTGCATCTAGAGTTTGGTACTAAAGCTTTACTTTATCTGTCTAGAACCAACCTGCGTTGGAGAAGGATCGGTACAAGATTCGTAAGGCCTTTGTAGCAGCACCTGGAAATTCACTTATTGTGGCTGACTATGGGCAGGTGAGAATTACAAAGTTGATGTTGTTGTAGAAACTTTCGGTTGGGTACACTCTATGACTGTAATTCCTCCTCTGTCTTCAGCTGGAACTTAGAATTCTGGCACATCTTGCTGGTTGTAAAAGCATGATGCAAGCTTTCAAAGCAGGTGGAGATTTCCACTCGAGGACTGCCATGAATATGTATCCACATATTCGTAAAGCTGTGGAAAATGGGGAAGTGCTCCTTGAGTGGCATCCGCAACCTGGGCAAGACAAGCCACCAGTACCCTTGTTGAAGGTAGATCTATCCTTGTTACAGTTGGTCTAGAATCCATCGTAGTTGACATAAGCTTTGTGCCTAACTGTTTGTGGATATCTTATACTCAGGACGCCTTTGCTTCTGAGAGAAGAAAGGCTAAGATGCTCAACTTTTCAATTGCCTATGGGAAAACCGCAATTGGGCTTTCTAGAGATTGGAAGGTAGTATCAATATTAATGTTAGCACTGATCAACTTTGATGTGTGATTAAGCTACAACAATGCCATTATTTTTTCTCATCCTCTAAAGGTCTCAAGAGAAGAAGCTCAGGAGACGGTCAATCTATGGTACAATGACAGACAAGAAGTAAGGAAATGGCAAGAGTTGCGTAAGAAAGAAGCTATCAAGGATGGTTATGTACTCACTCTCTTAGGAAGGGCTCGTAGATTCCCAGCATATCAGTCTCGTGCACAGAAGAATCATATCCAAAGAGCAGCCATCAACACTCCAGTGCAGGTTTTCCATTTCGTTCCTTTTGATTAATCAGAATACTGATTTCCTTTTGCTATTTCACCAATCTCGACTCTGAGCATCGATGATCCACACTTACAGGGAAGTGCAGCTGATGTTGCAATGTGTGCAATGCTGGAAATAACGACAAATCAACAATTGAAGGAGCTTGGTTGGAAATTACTTCTACAGGTAACAAACGAAGAATATAAGCTTTGATTTTGTACACTTTTTTAGCCTCTATTCGTTTGAAAATGTGAGTAACAACAACTTGGAAACAGATTCACGATGAAGTAATCTTGGAAGGACCAATGGAGTCAGCGGAAATGGCCAAGGATATAGTTGTGGACTGCATGGCTAAACCCTTTAACGGCAAGAATATACTCTCAGTAGATTTATCGGTTGATGCGAAATGTGCTCAGAACTGGTATGCTGCTAAATAAGCTTAAGAGGAACAAGACAACACTTCAAGGAAAAGGAAGAAATATTATTTTTGGCTATTGGTTCTGGTGACCATGAGGCAGTGTTTGGGTAGTAGATTTGGCGTGTCGGCCTTTTTTTTTCTTCTGTTGTAAATGTTAGAAAAGCCTTTAATACAGTGGGCAGTGTAAATAGATCTCTATTCTGTTCATCTAACTTGACAATGTTTGAATGCAAACTTATGTTATAATCCCTGTTCGAAAACGTGTCATCTAGGACACATAGTCGCTGAAAAAACTTGCGTGGTGATTTGATGCTATTTGGTTACTTAATCATTAGTGAAAATTTTAAAGTTCATCATTTTGTATATTTGTTATATATTTGTTATATTTCAGTTAAAGCTAACAAGATTAAGAAAAAAGAAACAGAGAAATCGCAAAAAAAAAAAAAGAAAAGACAAAAATGAGATTTGCAGGCGAATTGTTGAAGACAAGGACATTTTAATCATTTGACTTCATTAAACCTAAAAATAAAAATAAAAGTACAAAGTGGCTACAAAGAGCAAATGAGTGAAGAATACAATGTGAATGCGTTAAGTAAGCGAACACTAACCACATGACCATATATCAACTGCTTGAATAATTAACATATTTAATATATTTCATTGTGAAATGAGATAAAAGCCCTAAAACTACTCATTAAGTAAACAACGTCTAATTTCTAAATAATAGATTCGATGCTAGGCGCTACTTCACTACACGCGTACACCTAGCGTAATTTTAAATATGGTTATAATAGATAATAGATTAAAACAAAAAGGTAGAGAGTGAACAAATTAGAGTGAAAATGACATGACCAATTTTTTCAAAGGATCAGACCTAAGAAGAAATATAGTGATACAGAGAAGCTGGTGAAAATGCTTCTCACTCACTTGAAAAAAGGATAAGAGAATTTCAGGTGATGGATAGTGATTGACTCAGGGACTTATCAATAGTTTGCTTACAGTAAAAATAGAGCAAATGAGTGACGAGTACGATGTAACTGCAATCGAAGTACAACAAAAGACGATGAAATTTTGTGAAGATGGGGTTGATGTAAATGGAGAGTGAAGGAAAGAAGAGTATTATCATTATGGATATTAGTGATGAGCCTAACTCACACCTAAAAGTTAGCTCAAGAGTGGAAGATTGCCCATACACATATATATTGCCCAAAGACCATTTGCCCAAACGATGTGGAACATTAATAGGCCTCCTCGAGACGTGGATGGGAAACGGTCCAATGGAAATAGTCCAAGCCCAACATCTCGGAAATACACAGCAATATGGGCCACTTTTAGAGGCTACATAGGTAGGAAACTGTTTATATGAGAATCATATATTGGGCCAAACCTTGGGCTCTGATACCATATTAGTGATGAGCCTAACTCACAGCCAAAAACTTGCTCAAGAGTAGATGATTGCCCATACACATAAATATTGCCCAAAGACCATTTGCTGACCAGGGAGACCTGCAAAAAGAACCACACCATCTGAAGCAATTCTAGAAAGGTCAGGCAGGGTCTTGTTAAGGTACTTGGATAGGAGATAATCAAGAGCATCTGAGACGATCACAAGAGATAATTAAGAGCATCTGGGGCATTAATATGGGACCAACAAAGCAGAATGTTGGCTCAATGAAGGAGAAAAGAAGAGAAGATAGTCTTCAAAAATTGAAACAAAGAAAAAGTTGAAGTAGAAAAGACATTAGCGATGATAAGAGAATGGAAAACCAGAGGACACAAGATCAAAATTGAAGTTTCTGCTTAGCTAACCATCTGATCTGAAACTTTTCAAGAGGAAAACAAGACAACAATGTCACACATTATCAATAGTTTGGTGTGAAGAAAATTCTACACCAAATGTATCTAATATACAACAAGATCTTTAATCTTTACAAACCATAACCTTTAAATATATTTTTATGGTTGATGGTTGATTAACAAGCCTTAAACAATACGGAATTTCATGTGAAAATAAGATAATTTTCTTTAATCTATTTGCTATATATAATGCTACTCGTAACTGGTTTGATCAGATAAGATGAAATTTAGATGATACTTTTTTTTGTTTGACAACCATTTGATACTTAAAGATAAAAGTTTCACATGTTTTTAGGATTTATAAGAATAACTTTCTTAATGTTTATAAAATCTGTCAGAACTGAACTATTAAATTTTATATCTCATTGTCACAACTCAACAACAATATATTGTGCTAGCAGAACTTTGGTTTTTCCTTTTAGTAATAGATAATTACTAATAGTCTAATACTATTAGGATTAAATTAAGCTTATCTTATCCTAACCAACTTGTTAGAGATATCTTGGGCTGCAAATTTTCAAAGCTTATCCAATACAAAATATAATGCATAAGCTTGCATAGAATGTATTTAGGAAACAAAACTGTAATGAAAACTTCAGATCAATAAGAATAACTTCAAATTAAAAAAAAAACTTCAAATCACACTACAAGAAAACATTTCCGTAATGACGAAATAGAAATTCGTCATAACGTAGACGTAAAATTACAAGGAAAACGTTTCGTCGTAAATACCTTGTACATTTACGATGAAAGTACGTCGCGAAAAATATTCGTCGTAATTTTACAAGGATATTACGACGAAACATGTTACCGTATTTATTGGTGAAAACGTGTATTCAATGCGCTTTGAATTGCCTAATTTCGTTGTAAATTCCTTGTAAAACCGATGTAAGAGAGATGTAAAACCCTAGTAAAATCATTGTTGTACTTCACCTACCAAACTCAAAAAAATTTCTATATATATGTCATTTCTCGCAACTCACTCTCTCACAACACACAAGGGAAAAGAAGAAATTTTTTTTGAGAAAACAAAACTCCAGAAAAATTATAAAAAAACAATTCCCAAAACAATTTCCAAAAAAAATTCCAAAAACAAATTCTTAAAAAAAGTGGCGGATGACGGTAATATCTACGAGTTACAGAGTTGGATGTATTCCCATAATGATTCGGATGGGAGAGTGACGAATGCATTTCTGAGCGGGCTAGAGACATTCATGTACCAAGCGGACTCTACACCGATCACGCAGGAACGCAGTAATATGTTATGCCCTTGTCAGAAATGCAAGAATTCAAAATTTGCACATAGTGAAACTGTATGGAAGCATTTAGTAAACAGAGGATTTACACCACAATATTAGTAGTAATAATAATTTTGAGGATGCTGGTAATAATGAAGAATTGAATCATTTGTATAATGAATATAATTATCATCAAGAAGATCAGATGATAGATCATGATAGTAGGGGTGGGCACAAGCCGAGTACTTGGTATTTTCGGTATACTTAGTACTCGGCTTGGCTTGTACGAGTATTAAAATTTTGGACTTGTACTTGGTTTGTTAAAAACGAGTACTTATAGTTTCAAGTACTTGCAAAAAATGAGTAGATTACTCTTTAGGACACATTTTGAGTTTCTTTTACATTCATAGACACTTTCCACTTGTGATACACTTTTTTGTGGGGTCTACTGGATTTTTGGACAACTATACCCTTAAGAAAATGAGAATGTTAGTTTTTTTATTATTTTTCTTATTGTACTTCATATTTCATTTGCTTCTCAAAATCTAAAATATATTAAATAAAAATAATTGTCATAATAAATTATATATAAAATTCTCTATCTTTTTAAGATCCATTTTCATATATGTATGTTAACTTGTAAACAAAATTAATTGTGGACGTGGACTCCAAAACGTGGATAGTAGAGTTATACACTAGTTGTGGACATGGACACCTTTAAGAGCTTGTTGTTCGCTATATTCTCTGGGAAGAAGAAACCCACATAACCATGTTTCAACCGTTACTCCCACCGTCACCGGCACGGCCGACACCATCACCACGATCGAGTTTTGGTTCTAACTCGCTAAAGGTCTCATCTTTCGATCTGATGTACATCAATCTGCTGGAGACTTCCTCGTGACCACATCCAATCCAACGCAACTAGCTCTCGATCTACGATAAGACAGCTCGATCAGAGATGTCTTATCCATTGGAGCTCGATCAGAGCTGTCTTATCAGAGATCGGGAGCTAGTTGCGTTGGATTGGATGTGGTCACATGGTAAATCTTCAGCATCCAAAAATGATATTTTTAGCAAGTTGGAACCGCTCGATCGTGGTGGTGGCCTCAGCAGTGCCGGTGACGGTGAGAGTAACGGTGGAAACGTGGTTATGTGGGTTATTCCTTTCCAGAGACTATGGCGAAGAATAACCTCTTAAAGCTATCAGCCAACGACCTTCGTGTTAAGATGTACATGTCCACGACTAGTATATAACTCTACTATCCACGCTTTGGTGTCTATGTCTACACTGAATTTTGTTTACACGTTAATATATATATATATATATATATATATATATATATATATATATATATATATATATATATATATATGAAAATAGATCTTAAAAGATAGATAATTTTATGTATAATTTAGTATGACATCTTTACGAGGAAAAATAAATGAAAACATAAAGTGGAATAAGAAGAGGAGAGAGATTCATGTGATGAGAAGAAACAACTTTTATATTAAAAACATAAATGCAATGAAAGAAATAATAAAGTCTAGGGTCATAAGAGTCTTTTTGGCATGAGAAAGTGTGTCTCAAACACAAAATGTCTTATAGTGTAATTGAAAAATGAGAAAGTGTCTATGTGTAAAAAACTCAAGAAGATTTTGGAGCTTTATTCGGTAATGATTATGAGGATGCTAGAAAGAAGTACATATTAGGTAACGCCATGGGGGTGTTTGGGATGCTGAGACTCGTGATCGAGCAAGTGAGTTCAATGTTGTAACACTTATCTAACAGTCTTAAGCTATTGCATCACAAATAAATAAACTGATGATATTTTACTCTATTTTTCTCTAATAGAGCACTGAGTAGTACGTCAAATGTAATAAGAGTAGGAAGACATTTAACCCTTTCCATCAGACAAAAATTAACATTTATATAAATATGCTAGGTTTGTTACCATTTTCAAACATAAACCATACAGATATTAGTTATCATCAGGAATTACTGTTTCTCTGTGATGAAAAGAATATAGAAAGTAAGAATAGTTCAGATGAAGAAGATTCGTCATCATCCGTACCATGTTCATAAGTATTAGGTAACGCCATGGGGTGTTTGGGATGCTTAGATTCGGCATCCTCCGTTATTTTTTATCTCTTATCTGCCTTTATATTTATGTATGGATGCAACAAATATACGAAGTTTTGATTTTTTTAGCAATTAAGGAACGATGATGGTGTTTGCCTATTCTTTTTCACTGCCTCTTTCTTTTACCATCTGTTCATTTTTCAATGTCAATATGTACTTCTTTCTAGCATCGTCATAATCATTACCGAATAAAACTCCAAAATCTTTTTTATCTGCTGACCAAAATTTGTCCTTTTAAACCTTGGACTGCTTTATTTGTTAAACCACATTAGATTCTCTGTCAACTACGTTCGAATCGTCTTTTTTTCTCTTCTTTTGAGATAGTAAAAATTTTGAACGACATACTTGGTTTCAAACAGGCTTAAAACTGTTAGATAAGTGTTGCAAATTAAATCACCACAAGGTCTCATAAAATCTATCAAATAAAAATGTGAAAATATACAATCGGGGCTTCTAGTTCTAGTGGTAAAGGGCTTACAGCTGTGAGTACCGCCACCTGGGTTCGAATCCCGGCCACTGGGGAATTAACATTTCGGCATCGCCAGGGACAGAGGACCGACACGTGGCAACACGTGACTAGTCTGGATCACTTTTGTGAGGCCAGGATACCTCTGTATAATTCAAAAAAAAAAAAAAAAAATATACAATCGGAGCAAAGTTGAAGTAGTTCAAGAAGTGCAACATGAACTACAACACAGAGCATGAGCATGAGACGTGGAGTCAGCTTGAGGGAAGTATTGGAGAAGAATCAATCGATCTTATGTGTTAAGGAAGATAGGCTTAATCGTTGAATAACCGGAAATGAAAAGTTTTCATTAGGTAGATCATTAGGCTTAGGGTTCTCCTATAAAAGAGGTGTTGGAATTGTCTTTGTTGGGCAACACAAAAAAGTGCTTTTAGCTAAGAGAAGTTTTGAAAGGCCGAGCAAGGAGTAGCAAAACACTAAGGGTTAGAAACATGAGCAGTTCAAGAGATTTGGTGCAAGTCTTTGAACATAAGTGAGTAAGTCAAGGTTTGTCTTGATCTTGATGAAAAAATGCTTTTAAAAATGATACTCGTAAATTCATTTTAAAAGGACATGTAGTCGTAATTCTTGGAAAGATTACCCTGTGTTATTGTGTGTTTAGTTCCTATTGCAGTTAACTCTCACATTTACAAAATGAGCTCTCAGTTACAACCTCCCAGCCAAGTTTAGTTGGAACTACGCTATTGCAATATTATTAGTCGAGCGGCTGAGTTCTCCATCAGTGACGTCTTCCACTGCCTCCATGTCCACGTACGTCAGATCACTTACCTCCAAATACGCCAACACCGTTTACATGAACATCAGACTATGCCAATTTGCCAGAGCTCCACCACAAACACTATGTACAACTCAAAAATGGAATTTGAGAACGATAATAGAGAGGCACAGTACACAGAAGGGTTTAAGGAACATTTCTAGAGAGAATTTGAAAAATGAGGAACAACTTTTGATCTTTTTGGTCATTTTGAACATATTTTATCATTCTGTAATAGGAAAAATAGTAAATTAAAATATAAAAAAATTAAAAAAAAATTATTAGGTACATAAGTATGACTATTTATATGCTTTAATTTTTTTTAAATAGTAAAATTATATTTTATTTTATGTCTTATCTGAAAATAGAATACTCATTATGTCCATCTACTTAGTTTAGAAAATCGGATACTAAGTATTGTACACAGATCTATCGTTGACATATAAAGTAAACAAAACATTATTATATATTCTACATTTCCTATAATTTGTCCGGTTTTATTCTGGCAAGATATCGTTAATCTACCTGAGGCTTGACAACTCTACACTTAGGGAATAGTAGATTTGTCACCCACTATGCAATGTTCTACTCTACGTAGGATCATATTATAGCCAAATTTCATATTTTGGTTAATATCTTTTGTAAATCTATATGAAATCTACAATAAATCTCGCACATTATATTTTCTCCCACGTTTTTACCTTTTAAATATTAAATCAATTACAAAGTAATAGTATTTGTAATTCAGATTAATATATATATATATTAATTTAAAGGTATTATGGTATTAACAGGAATTTAAATCATATTTTCTAAATAATCTTCTAAAAGTTCTACTTTGGACAAACTCAAGTTCTAGATATGCCATTTTTTCCATTTTCATATATATTACAATAACGCTAAGAAGGGCTTTCACCACTTCCAGATAGGCCTGGAACTTATTATCTGAGATCCGGATTCGATCTGAGATCCGCTCCGGATTCGCTCTGAAAATAGGATATTCGGGGTGCTCGAATCCGAATCCAGATAGTAAAATTTTGGATCCGTCCAAACCGAATCCGAATCCGGATATCTTAATTTTTAGGTCTGTATATCCAGATCCGGATCCGTATTTTTAAAACACATTAAATTTTTAAATTTCATTAGTATTTATATTTGTTATATTAATATTTATACATGAATTAATCTTATAATATTATATTTTATTTTTTACAATATTATAGACATATATAAATATATTTATAAATATTTGATCTATGTATTATATTAAAAAAATAGTATTTATTTTCAAAAAAATATTATTTTAATTATTTTTACAGATCCGGATCCGGATATCCACGGATAATAGAATATCGAGATGTATATCCAAAATTCGGATATCCGAAAACCACAAATCCAGATCTGAATACTAAATTCACGGATCTGATGGATCCGGATCCGGAACCGGATATCCCAAATTTCTCGGATATCCGGATCCGTCCCAGGCCTACCTCCAGGCTCCAGCTATCGGCCAACAATTTGTGCGACAGTATGACTTTTTTTATTCTATTCTTATGTTATGCATAGAAAATATATAGTTTGACTAAAGTCACCACACGTTTACGTAACAACTAATAAAATATATTATTTATCTACTTCCATTAATATGTCAATAAATACACTTCAACAAATTTACATTTCGTAATATTCACAGTACAAACAAATACAAACAACATGTTATTAAAAAAATATGTCAACTTTCAAGGCCTAAACAAATTACCTATCACATAAACTCCTTTCCCGAGAACTAGCGACCATCAGGCTAGTAATAATAACAGAATAGAAAACTAACAAATCTATACAGTTAGCAACTCCAAGAATTAATATACAATATACACAATGTTAACTGAAATCAAAATCAAATTACAAAAATGACAAACAACTCTCGCCAAACTCGGACAAACCATTAGTATCTTCCCTATTAAAAGAGAAGTACCATTTTTATCTACTACAAAATAGTCATACTAGAAGTCTAGGTCTATATATTCAAATAATTTTTTTTATTGTTTACATTAGTTTATTTAATGTATAACATTTCTAAATAATTATAAGGATATTAATAACAAATTCATTTTAACTATAAATTTAAATTTTAGTTTTAGGAATAACAAAATCTGTTGAGAAATAATCTAACAATTTTTTTTTTAAATTTTCAATATTCTTTTAATTAATGCACTGATTAATTTCGCAATTAGTAGCTTAATATTATTATAAATTAATTTTAATTAGTTTTTTTTATTATAAACAATATAATGAAATTATATGCTAATTTTATAAATTTTATAAGTATATTTTACATTATATTAAAATAGAAGTAATTAATGAATTACATATTAAAATTATGTTTTTTGTGCAAACATATTAAAATTATGTTGAATTGGTAAACCAATATATTTTAAAAAATAATTTCATTAAGATAAATAAATAAAATTTCATTCACCGTTTAAAGTGACTAAAATATCATTCACCTTTTAAAATGATTAATATCATAAATTAAGTAATACTTTTTACAAAAAATAAAATTGTTAACATATGTTAAATTTTAATATTTAGAACTATATATCATTTTAATAGTTTGGCACGTAGTGCTCGGCAACAACCGTCTTTCGTCGTACACATGGATTCAGAGTTACCACCTTGGTTTACAGAGTCTATATGAGTCTGTGAATGTTTTTTGCTGTCAAAAAAAAAAAAAACTATATATCATCTATTAAGTTATTTTTAAAATGACAGCAATATATTATCATAAATTATTTTATACATAATAATATAAAATTTTATATCTATAAATGAAATGTTATACGCACGGATGTGCGGATTAGAATCTAGTAATATACATAACGTCTGCAACAGACAAAAAGATGTAACCTTTTTTTTGGTGAAACCAAAGATTGTAACTTAATGTTTAATAATAGTATTGAATCTTTTTCATGTTCCTATAGCATGATTAGTACTAATATCGGTTAACACTAACGTAGTTATCTATATATATTCATACTCCAACTCAAATTTGGTATTACGTATATGAACAAAATAATATTTTGTAATATTAATTTAGCAACACATTAGCAATATTTTATTTAAATTATCACTACAACAAAACATAGGATTTACGATGAACGATATGTTATTAATTCGTCATAAATAAAGTGTTACAACGAATAAATAATGATATCAAAATAGTCACAAAACACCATTAAAAAAATTCGTCTTAAATTTCAGGCACATCGATTCGTCGTTAAAATCGTCTTTAACCTACGAGGAAAGGGTTCGTCATAAATTACTCGTAAGGCTTCATTGTAAAGTCCTCGTAAATATTCGAAGTGAACTCGTCGTTTAAATAGTGTCAACACGACGAGTTTATAAGGAAGTCGATGTTAGTTCCTCATAAATATTTACGACAAATTTACATGTACCTCCTCATATATTCCTTGTAAAATTTTATGAGAAATTTACATCTACGTCCAAGTAAAAATATGTAAAAAGTTATGAGGAATTATCATGTACTTCATTGTAAGGTCTTCATGTTTATCTCTGAATATTGAATTTTTGTTTTAGAAAAAAACTAAAATAACCAAAATTTAAAAATTATAATATATTAAATTTGTTAAACAATAAAAATATTAAATTATTAAAATTATTTAATAATTAAATTTTAAATAATAAAAGTTATTAAACAATAAATATTATTAAATAATTAAAAGTATTTACAAAAATATTCAAATATATAGTATAAAACAAAACTGAAAATAAAGCTAGCGGAGGAAGTCGTCGTCTTGGAACTAGTCTCTGGTGATCGTTCTCTCTAACTAAGCTGCCTCCTTATCCGCGGATCAGGAAGGTGGATCTGGAATCCCGAGTACTACCCGTCTATTCCATAACATCCTCTGCATCTATGGATTTCTGTCCGCCATAAGGTCGAGAAGACATTCAAAGGACTCCATGCGAGCTTGCATAGATAGAATCCAAATCAGACCGCATCCGGGAAGACTCTTCTTCCCTTCTTTGGGCATAAATCGATGTTGATCATGGAATATCGCTAATATTCTTATCCCCCGCCTCTTTTTATGGACAATCTGCAAAAGAAAATAAAAAATACTTAAATAATAAAATTATTAAAATACAAAAAGGTTAAGTACTAAATAAAAAAACCATGAAATTGTATATTATCTCTAAAAATCTTGTGCATGGACAACTGGACGGGCTACTCATCTGGAGACTGCTGCATCAGCTGAGTCTAGCATTTTGCAACCTGAGCAGACACGTCATTGTGGATCTTCTCTGACATAGGATCCACGAAAAGACTGCCTTGCGAGTGTGTAGCCCAAAAAGCTCAGAAAGCGATGGTTGCTCTCCGCCTTTCTTTGCGGCTTACAAAATAAAATTTAGATCAAATTCAGTTAATAAAATTATAATTAAAGAAAAAATATTGAAATATAACATTTATTTACCTTTTGCAGACAAACGCCTGAGTGGCATATTTGGCCTGAAGTGTGAACCATTGACAAATGTCGATGCTCATCACTCGTCGAACGAGTAGTGGAGCACCGCTGCGATTCGGACTGAGTGGGATTTAGCTCAATAGCTGATGAGACCATTCCATACATCTTTTGTGAGAGAGGGGGCTTTGCTTCATAGCCCATGAGCTCCCAAATGACTTTCCAGTCGGAGACGGTGTTGCATAGGCACGTCTTTGCCTTCAATACAATTTTTTCCTTAATCTTCTCGTTAATCCCAGTGGACCAATTCTATTTTTTCTTGAGAATGAATATTAGAAAACAATGGTAAAATATATATTATACTAATTAAGAAATTAACTGTTTAAATTTTATTTTTGTACTAACCGCCAAACACTTAAACCAACTGGTTTTGACCATGTCAAAACCACTAACCACTCTGTTGGACATGTCCGTCTACCCCAAACCTGGAAAATAATAATAAATAAGTTAAATAAATTTATTGTAAAAATATATTATTTAAATCATAGTAATAGTTTATATATATATATATATATAAGTTTCATGTGGTAGATCGGGATCTAACACATCTAAACCCTCTCATCCCAGCTGGGCGGAAAGATCTTCAACGGTATAACGAGAGTATAGTGCATCAGGCGACAACAACAAATCATGATGTACTCCCGCTGCAGGGGGAGGAAGAGAACGGTCTGGAGTAACCTGATCATGAGGAGCATCGTTTGTAACCACATAAGGAGCATCGTTTGTAACCACATGAGGAGCGAGTGGAGGTGAAAAGGGAGGAACCGGAGGTGCAGGTGGATGTGCCAGTCATAATGATTATGAGATTTTGGGACAAAATCCGGAGCCGTAGAAGGACCCTATGAACTAGATGTGGGATCTCAAGTGCAGAATGTCTCACTATAATGTGGTGGTGGACCCTTTCTACGAACCATCTAAAACAAATTCAAATTAGAAAATTATATATAGAAATTGAAATCCAATTCCACAACTTAATCTCTATAAATCCCACCTAAACTTAACTAGCTAAAAAAAAAATTACGCCTTTTGCCGAGGGAAACGAGTGGAAGTGAGTTTGAGGGGAACAGCCGAAAAGTGGGGGAGTGAAATGAGTCGAAGTATAGATATAGAAATAGGGTTCCTCGTAAGGTCATCGTAAATTTACGATAGCCTAGCTTGTGTTTTTTCTTTACGACAAATTAACCACATCCGGCGTTGTCATTTTACGAGGCAATTACGACGCATACCATTTACGAGAATGTGCCACGTCTAGTGTTTCTTGTAAAGTGGACTTTGCGCCAAATACCATTTATGACGATTTTTCGAGGAACACTTCTGAATCCCTAAACTTAAATCCCTAAACCCCAAACCATATAATACTTCATATATTTATACATGATTGTCATAACTTCCACAGACATTTATTAAATCTTAATTCATCATTAGAGTCTGAAATCATTTATAAATGAAATATATTAATATTTTCAGAAAGAAACATTAATTAATATTAGTTATGAAAATATTACATTATTCAGATTCATCATTTAAGTTATCATCACAATATTGTACATCACTTTCATCAAACTCGTCTTTATTTTCTTCATCGGTCTCATCGCCAGGACAATTTCATATTCACGGTTATGTAAATCATTAAGAAGGATGTCATCGGTTTGTTGTTCATGTGCCTCTACTGCATTGACACAAATGCTTGTTGTAAAGGGGGTCATCTCCACAGATAATTATATCTCGAGGTGTAATTTTATTAGCAGAAAACCAAGTAATTCTGGAATCTTTGATCTGGGGATATGAGATGAAGCTAACTTGGTCTGCTTGAGATAGAAATGGTCTTAGGCAATCATTATCGATCTGATCGATTATTTTCAACAATATTCCTAGACCAACGCTAGTATGCGCCTAGGTATCTAATCCAATAGGATTCGGGTTCCGTTAATTGATTTCACTCTTGTGCCTCTCAATTGTCCTATGATTCTAGGTTCAAAGAATTAGTCACACTCTCAAGATTTTCCAACTACTCTAGATCCTAGTATTACAAGCTACCCTGGTGTAGAGATCTATAGATATCCTAACAATCATATAATTCAGAAGTTCATTCAAAACCCTAAAAAACCTAGATCTAGCAGGTGGATCTACTCAGACATGATAGTTGTCATAGAAATCATAGATGAATAGAAGAAATTGCAATAGATATTAAAACCAAAACCAATGGAGTTCCAAGAGGACTCTGAAGGAGTTCCTCCCTTCTCTCCTAACTAAGAACAATCAATAAAAGAAAGTGTAGCCGTCAACAATGGCTTAGAAAATACATAAATAGGGTTTTAGGTCGTCTAAGGGTATTCTGGTAATTTGTAGTTGCTTCTGGGCTTCAGTCAGTCATAAAATATGCTCGGCCCGTATTCTGGCATCACCGTCGATCGACACCAAGGGTAAACCGTCGATCGACAGTCTCCTCGACAGCTTCCTCTCGCGAGGCAGACTGACCACTTTTCAGTAAAACGGGCATAACTTCTGCTATAGGATGCTGATTGACCTCAAACTGGTGGCATTGGAAATTTAACTAAAAGTTCAATATAACGTTGGGAAGGTCTTCATCCATAGCTAGACATCTGACGCGTCTTTGCAGCTCTGCATTCAAAATGCTCCAAAAGACACCAAAATCACCACTTTCTTCCAAATCGTCCCTGAACCTGTAAACACTCTAAATAGACTCTATATCGTAGTAAATATATATTAAAACATTTATAAACCATGGCTAAAAGTGGGTAAAATCCATGGCCTATCACATTTCATCTTACTAACCAGAGAATTCTACTTCAATAATCTCTTGCAAGATCCCATAGAAATCTTTTTCACCTTTCACACATTCCGTAATTCCTTGTTACCCAACGTTTTCCATATTCATAAGTATGAAAGTAAAGCCACATTTGAAATACATAGGTGATGTGTGATCTTTGCAACCGGATCTTGAACGAATTTGTGAAGCCATGTGGGATAATATGGATCATCATAATCAACCTAACTACAAAAATAACACAAAATTTTGATTAATACAAAAGTAACACAAACATTCAATTAATTCATATTATTAATTTAAATATGTAAGTACATGAGTCTTTAACCACTTACAAAAGTGTAGATCTTTTGGTTTGTTCATCTCATCTGTGGATATACGTGGTATCACTTATTTCGCTTTAGTAGTAAATAAGCCACAAAATAACAGAATAAGATATATATATATATAAATTGAGTAGACTTTTAACCCTTACCTTTCAAATAAACACTCCATATTATCCTCACAACTGAGAAGAACATATGTGCTGGCACTGTTGGGGTCTTCTTGACTTGAACACCAAACATGTTTCAATTTTCCACCCAAACGCCTGATTTGGGAAAAGATGTTTGGAACACCATCAACTATATATGTTGGCGCAATACCACCATCATCATATCTACGTGTAACTCGTTTTTGTGTATGTACTTTTGGCACAAAGTAATAGGATGTAAAGTGCGATGTTCTTCAGTCAAACTCCCAGCAACTATGGAACCTTCCACCTTTGCAAGATTTTTTGTTTTTTTCCTTTCAACTGCCTCATAGATCGCTCGTATGGGTACATCCACCAAAAATGAATAGGTCCACCTTGTTATATCTAATATGAAAGGTGGACTACGAGATGTTCCATGACATAAAAAACAAAGGAAATATATTCTCTAAGTTGCACAATAAAATCATAATGTTTGTCATTGAGTTGTTGGATGACATCTTCAATTAACATATGTGTGCTTAGATCCCTGAAAAATGCTTCATTAACTTGTATAGTGCAAAAGTAAATATATTAGTAGTTAGTTACTAAGTAAAAAATATGTTATTAATTTGTATTTAAAAAAATATTTCACCTGCAAGCGGTTCATGTATAATTGTTGGAACCAGCTCAGCAAATGCAAATGGAAGTTGACTTTGCATAAACACATGACAATCATGACTCATCATCCATGTGAATATTGATCTTGTTCAACACATCTAGTGATATATGAAACATAGCCATCAGGAACTTGACTTATGATGCCACTTAGTTTAACATCGTTGTCTTTGCTTTTGATGACAGTCTGAATATAAGAACTGGAATATAAATATTGTGTTTATGATGTTGTCGAAAAAATCATTCTCTATATGCATCACATCAAGGTTGGATGCAAAAGCAGGTCTTTCTGGTATGGCAACTCCCAAAATATACTCTTCTTGTGGCAATTGTGATGAACTCCATAATAATCAAGCATATTTCCATGAATATGCCGATTACCCCCACGATAAGTAGTTTTTTCAGCACCGTAGTAATCAATATGCTCTTCAATTTGTTTTCAACTTAAATGTGGAGGAGGAGTGTCGCATACAACTCTTTTGTTCCTAAACAATGTCTTGTTTCTTCAGTACGGATGGTTAACAATTAAAACATGTCTTCCTACCATGCTTCAGTTGAAACTCATATGTCATAACAAGAAAATATGGACAAGATAACTTCTCATGTGATAGCCTAGCCAGATAGCGTCCCATATGCCGGAAAGTCGCTTATGGTCCATATGAGAACTGCTCGAATCGTAAAATTTGTTTTTGTTGAACAATCATATGTGTTGGATCCTATTGACCATAAATTCTTCAACTTATCTATCAGTGGTTGTAGAAAAACATCCAGTGACCGCTTTAGATGCTTATGACTAGTGAATAATATGCTCAAGAATATAAATTTTCGTTTCATGCACAACTTTGGTGGTATGTTGTACATCGTAAGAATGACTTGGCCACAACGAATATTTTCTTGCAGATACTCCAAATTGGCTGAATCCATATGTGCATAACTCAAGATAAACATTTCAAATATTTCTAGGGAAATCTGCGGTGATTCGTATTGAAATGTTTTCATGGTCTTGCATCTGATGGATGAGTGACCTCTCCATCCTTCTAGACATGTTCAGCATGTTATCTTCTCACTTCAGCAATCCTTTGGGATTGATATAATCTTTTCAACATGTTTGTAATTGATAGATACCACATCCTTTGGTACGGTATCCTATTCTGCACACGTCTTTGCGGTTTAAATTGTGTTTTTTTTTCCTAAGTAACACTCTTGTTCCTTGTCGTTCCTCAAGTAGATTATGCAATTGTCGATGCAAACATCAATCATCTCCGAAGGCAACCCAAGACTATAAACCAATTTATGAATCTCGTAAAAAGAATCGACTGACACGTTGTCCTCTGGCAAATACTCTTTAAACAATTCGGCCCATGCATACATGCAATTCTTATATAAATTATGATTAGTTTTAATATCCATCATCCCACCTGATAGAGACAATTTAGAGACACTTTCTCTACAACCAGTGTAGATTAGATAATTCGCAACATCTAACATTTCATTAAAAAAATTTGCATCTAAGTTAGGTTCTTCAAAATTTTGAGTTTCATCAGATATTGTTGTAGTAGTTTCTAAAGATGCATATGTTACCATGTCGTGAACCCTATCATGATCAATCATTTGCTCCTCATTTTCATTATGCAAATGATTTGGTTCTTGATCACTATTACCAGCATTTTAAAATTACTATTACTACTACTAATTTATTCCCACCATAACCATCTCCATGTTGAAACCAAATATAGTAATGTGATGTAAAACCTCTATTTACCAAGCTGTTCCATACAGTTTTATCACGGGAAATTTAGTATTCTTTCATTTCTGACAAGGACATAACATCTTACTGTTTTCATGTGTGATCGGGATACAGCAAGCATAGAACATGAATATCTCTAGCCCATTGAAAAATTCCTTCATGACTCTCGTTTCAGAATATTTGTGCGTAGACATCTAACTTCGTAACTCGTATATATTGCCATCACTAGACATTTTTTCCTTCACATCTCTATGTTGTTTTTTTTTGTGTCTTCCATGCTCAAAAGAATATCATAGGTAAAAATTTTAGGCTCAAGAGAATGTCATATATATATGTATATGAAATTTTCTTCAATGGTAGGTATGAATTTAACAACAGATTTATAACAAAACAATTACAAGTCTTTTACTTCAGTATAACAACGACTTTATGAAGAAATAAGTTAGGTATAGCCTATCAACTATTTCAATTTTACTCGTCGTCTTTAAAAAAATATTTTCATTCATCGTAAAATCGTCGTAAATTAACATGTGTTTTACCATAAATATTTGTTCACATTAATTTATTTCTGCTTTACAACGAATTAGTTTTTCCACGTAAACTACTTGTTAAAAATTATCGTTAATTTATAACGACCATTTCTCCTCGTAAATTTTAGTAATAAATGATATTTTTTCCTCTAGCGTATATTATTTCATCACTTATTAAATAATTGTAAATGTATAAGGATTTTTATTAAGTATTAAAGAATCAATGTCTTTATTTATTGTAATACTAGGGTAAATATTCGTCCTCCTCAATCCTCATCCTTAAATTAGGTTTTTAGTTTCTTAATTTTATTTGTTGGTAAATATCGAATATTATTACGGATTTTATTTTGCAAAATGTTTTGAGAACGATAACAAATAAGCACACTACATAAAAGGGTTTCAGGAATATTTCTATCGCAATGATCGCTAAGAAGGGCCTCCACAAGCTCTAACTATTGGCCAACAATTTGTGCGACAGTGGAACCTTTTTATGGTATTCTTTTGTTATGCATAGGAAATTTTGAGCTTGAACAAGCCACCGCACGTTTACGTAAACAACTAATAAAATATATTATTTGTATTTTTTCTTGTCAACAAAATATATTATTTGTTTACTTCCATTAATGTGTCAATAAATCCACTTACTCAACAAATTTACATTTCGTAATATGCACAATACAAACCACATGTTCTTAAATAATATAGGTCAACTTTAAAGGCCTAACCAATATCAAATAAACTCTGTTCTCGAGAACTAGCCACCATCAGGCTATTACTAATAACATAATCTATACTATACTAAAAGGGGATATAAGCCATGGAGAGGGTGTCCACATAGGATAGAAAAATCAACCAATCAGAGAACCCGAAATTGCCATATCATCTCATTTATTTTTCGTAAAAAATAAAAAAAACAATGCGAAGGTGAGAATCGAACCCGGGTTGGTATGATATATATATAGGACAGTTACCACTAAGCCATTGACACTTTCTTGGACACATATAAAGAACCACTAAGTATATAATCACAAACTTTTATGTACATTTACAATAATATGAATTCAACTTTCAAGACTCCGATACTTTGTTTTGTAAAAAAAAAAAAGTAAGTGGCTAAGTTAATATATTCTTAGAAAGTGTGAGAACGTTGACAAATATGAAAAATCATAGATTTTTGTTTTCGTGACAAAGTTAAGAATTTTGTAAAAGTAAGTTTAACATATAAATTTTCGTGACAAATATGAAAAAGCATAGATTTTTGTAAAATTTTGACAAAACAACTCAAAACATACTTCTCTAATGTCTTAATAAAATATTATTTAAGGGTGTAATAATTAAATATATTAATTCAATAAATTTTGTAATTTATAGACAAAACAATAACACAACAAATTTTGAAACATTTGTTTAACCTATCGATTTTTTTTCATGAGAATCCAACTAAACAAGATAAAACAAAAATTAGATTTACAAATATTTAATTACCATTTTATTCAATTTTGATTAATTTCAAATTGTCATAATGTATCTTTTTGAAGTTACAAATATGAAAAAGCATAGATTTTTGTACAATTTGACAAAACAACTCAAAACATATTTTTCTAATGTCTTAATAAAATATTATTTAAGGATGCAATAATTAAATATATTAATTCAATAAATTTTATAATTTATAGACAAAACAATACCACAACAAATTTTGAAACATTTGTTTAACCAATCGATTTTTTTTTCATGAGAATCCAACTAAACAATTAGATTTACAAATATTTAATTACCATTTTATTCAATTTTGATTCATTTCAAATTGTAATAATGTATCTTTTTGAAGTTACAAAAAAATAATGTTCTTTCTTTATTACACTAGCATTGTATATAGATTCTATATACACAAAATAAATATAATATAACAACATAAGCTTGCTTTCCCCGATTCATATGAAAACTTTTTAAGTTATCCACCAAAGCAAATTAATTAAATCAATGAAATTGTTAAAATACAGCAAATTAATATATAATTTTATTTTAAATTAAATTATTTAAAAAGTGTATTTTCGTTAAAACAAAATAATAAATAAGTAAAACTGATTTGATGGTAATTTTTATGATATATACATATATATATATATATATATATATATATATATATATATATATATATATATATATATATATCAATTCTGTGAAAGAAATAGAAGCTTAATATGGAAAAAAATCTTAAATACAAAAACTTCTAAAAATTAACAAAAAAACTAATAAATTAAACTATGATATCACTTAAAATCTTCTTAGACCATATTAATAAAATATTTAAGCGATAATTAGACAAATTTGATTTTTTTCCAGCAAAAAATTTATTATTAATTAGCATCAGTTATTTCAAGATGTTTAAGAAATGGTGGACAAAAAAATAAGATGGACATTAATGATATATGAACTATGAATAGTACTTTGTGAAGCAGACTTAGATAACATATCTGCACATCCATTTCCAGTCCTTTTTGATGCTTAAATTCAATTTCTTCAGAGTAGTTATTCCACAAATAGATCGTATGAGATATTGTTTTGATATGTAGATTTGTTTTTTTAATGTTAAGAAGATTGATAACTGTAAAAATGTCTCTTTCGAATATGATATGTCTATAACTGAGTCCCCAACATGAGACAAGTTTGTTTAAAAAGTAAATAATTTTATTTTTCTTATATTATATAATCAATATATATTATTTACTGATAATAAAAATATAGTTATTCATCTATCATAAATATCTATGCAAATATGTGAATCAAGTACAACAATCAAACAACATAATGATTTCCACAAAAAAATTTAAAAAATATATTTATGTTATGAAGTCATATTTTATATTCTTTAAATAATGTAATGCAATATTATACATTATTTTTTAGAATTGAGAAATACATATATCAGTTAGACAAATTAAGCGATAATTAGACAAATTTGATTTTTATTTTGTGAGTAAAAAGTTTATTATTAATTAGCATTACTTATTTCAAGATGTTTAAGAAATGATGGACAAAAAAATAGGATGGACATAAATGATATATGAACTATAAATAGTTTTTTGTAAAGCTGACTTAGATAACACATATGTACATCCATTTCCAGTCCTTTTTGATGCATAAATTCAATTTCTTCAGAGCAGTTATTCCACAAAGAGATCGTATGAGATATTGTTTTGATATTCAGATTTGTTTCTTGATTGTTAAGAAGATTGATAAGTGTAAAAATATTTCATTCGAATATGATATGTCTATAACCGAGTCCCCAACATGAGACAAGTTTGTTAAAACGTAAATAATTCCATTTTTCTTATATTATATAATAAATATATATATATTATTTACTGATAATAAAAATATAGTTATTCATCTATCACAAATATCTATGCAAATATGTGAATTAAGTACAACAATCAAACAACATAATGATTTTCACAAAGAAAATATAAAAAATATATTTATATTATGTGGTCTTATTTTATATTCTTTAAATAATATAATACAATATTATACATTATTTTTTATAATTGAGAAATACATATAATATCTTATCCGCGCGTAGCGCGGTTAAAAAATCTAGTAAAAAAATAATAAAAATCTATGGATACAGTTAGCAACTCCAAGAGTTAATTTACAGCATAAACAATGTTAACTAAAAAAATATTAAAGTCAAATTAAAAATGGCAAACAACTTTCGCAAAACGCGGTCCATTAATATGTATACATAACGTCTGCAATACACAAAAGATGTAACATCTTTTTTGGTCAAACCAAAGATTGTAACTTAATGGTTAATACAAGCATTGTATTTTTTTCATGTTTACATAGCATGGTTAGTACGAATACTGGTTAATACTAGCATTGTTACATATGCTCATATTCGAACTCAGATTTGGTGTTCTGTATATGAACAAAATTATATTTTTGTAATATTAATTTAACAACACATTAGCAATATTTTATTTAAACTATAACTGCAAAAAAAACATACGATTTACGACGACCGAAATCATAGTTAATTCATTGTAAATGGATTTTACGAAAAAAAATAATAATGTTATCGAAATTGTCATAAACTACCGGTTGTAACGGACATTTCATCGTAAAATCCTTGTAAACTTTACGATGATAAAGATTCATCGTAAATTCCAGAGATAGCGTCTCACTAGCTTGCACGTCAAAGAAACGCGCCTACTCAGGACCACCACTTCCTGCCTCCATGAATTGCAAAAACATTAGCTTTGGAGAAGAGACTACCGAGATTATGCAACACACCGCCAACATCCAAAACATAGGATTTGTTGTTTGGTATATATTATTTTTGATTTGAAGTTAAGTAATTTAAAAAAATTAGAATTTAAGATTTTAATTAGAGTTTAGGATATATGATTAATTTGAGGTATGATGTAGATCTATAGTTTAGGGTTTAAAGTTTAAATTTAATATTTTATCTAAACTTTTAAAAATATTAAAATTTTAGATTAAATAAAAAATATTTGAGTTTTAGAGGTTGTGTTTAAAATTTAGGTTTTAGAATTTTGGATTTATTTGAATTTTGGAAACAAATGAAATGGAGTGAGAGAGAAAGTGAAACGAGGGTGAAAGGGACAATAAATTATTTCTCGCCCCTTAATTATGCATAACGTTTGAAACTGAAAATGTTATGTATACTACGTTTCCAAAAAGCATTTGCATAATTAAAACTGGACCAACCAAATATAGTTTTTGCATTTTCACAAATGGTATCTAAAAATAACGTATGCCAGACATAGAAGAAAAGAAAGAAAAAAACATTATTCTCAACTTTTTTTTTTTTGGGTACAAATGTTAAATACATTATTCTCAACTGCAATCAAAACCCCTATTTCTTGTATTAACAACTCGATTATCCATGCTTAAATAACACTCTACAAATTGGAAAGTTGTTATGATCGTATTATGTAAATTTTACTTCAGAAAATAGCCAGCGAGTCATGAGGTGGAGAACGTGGAGGTTAAAAATCATTGCATATATTCGTACGAAAACCAGCTTTAAAAAAAAAAAAAAATTATTCGTACGTAACGAGTTAACTTCAAACCCCATGCAAATTCTCATGCACGGAAACCTTCCTATATAAACCCTTCCAAGTTCATTATTTAGTCATCATCATCAAATTAACCATCAACAAAAAGCAAATTTAGCTAAGAACCAAAGAAAGCAAAAACCACAATGTTCTCAACCATGGAATGTCAAAAAGCTCAATTCTTTGTAACCATTCTTATCATTCTCTTTGCGGTTTCAAGTAGCAAAAATGTTTGTAACCCGGCCTGTAAGGCTAAAGAACCGTTCAACTGCGACAATCCACTTACATTCAACCGAACTAGTTTTCCAAAGAACTTCACTTTTGGTGCGGCTACTTCAGCCTACCAGGTACATATATCTTTGAAACTGACCTTTTAATAAGACATAGGGATCTATCAAGATTATTTTCATCAACCAAATATACGAATAATCTTTAACCCGGCCTGCATGATTTTTTTTTTGTACCAGATCGAAGGTGCTTCACATAGAGCACTTAACGGATGGGACTATTTCACTCATAGATATCCAGGTCACAACACATCATTGATTAAAAAAATTCCCGTATAATTAATTAGCATTCACCTTGATGTAGAGAAAGTTAAGTATATAAATAACGGATGGGAATATTTCACTCAGAAGTTATATATACTCATATTTCGATCTGCTATATATTTACAGAGAAAGTGCCAGACCACAGTTCTGGAGACCTTGCTTGTGATTCGTATGATCTTTACAAGGTAAGAGGCTATCCATGATGAATGTGTGTGTATACATGTTGTTTGTTCCATTTCAGAAATGTAACTGAGCTCTGGAACTCTCATATAACAGGAGGATGTCAAATTACTGAAAAGAATGAAGGCTCAAGCATACAGACTCTCAATAGCATGGTCAAGGATCTTACCAAGTAAGCGCAGATGATAAGACTAAATTTTCATTATTATTATTATTATTATTATATTTTAACTAATCTTACGACATATATGCTTCTACCCTTAGAGGGAAGATTGACTGGAGGGATTGACGAAAACGGGATAAAATACTACAATAACCTCATCAATGAGTTAAAAGCAAATGGTAAATATATTACATAAATTTGTATTTTTGATACATACATATATTATCAAGTTTTAATTGTCCGATGTATCAATTTTTGTTGTGTGAATAAAGGCATTGAACCGTACGTAACAATATTCCACTGGGATGTTCCCCAAACTCTAGAAGATGAGTATGGAGGTTTCTTGAGTCGACGCATAGTGTAAGTGCATTAAATAATATTTATCTTAAACTTGTTTTCTTTGTCTTAGGTTATGTTACTTATGTACATTACATAAGATCTATCTTTTTATCTAATATGTATGATACATGAGCAGAGAGGACTACAAAAACTATGCCGAGCTTCTATTTCAGAGATTCGGAGACAGAGTCAAATTTTGGATCACTTTAAACCAGCCTTACTCTCTCGCAAGCAAAGGTTATGGAGACGGATCGTATCCTCCTGGACGGTGCACTGGCTGTGAATTTGGAGGAGATTCTGGAACTGAGCCTTATATAGTTGCACATAACCAACTTCTAGCTCATGCAAAAACTGTAGCATTATACCGAAAACGATATCAGGTTCATATACTTACCAAATATTTCATGATTTTTTTCCTTCCAAGAAGATTTGTATGTAGTATATGTAACTTATAATCCAAAATATCTATGCATTCAGAAATTGCATGGTGGTAAAATAGGAACGACCTTGATCGGGAGATGGTTCACCCCATTAAACGAAAATAGCATTCGTGACACGGCTGCTGCAAAGCGGGCATTTGATTTCTTCGTTGGATGGTATATATATTTTTCAATTAAATTGATTCTCAGATCACATGAATATTCACGAACACATACACATCTATAAAGCTTTTGTTATAGTGTTCAAATGTAACAAATATACTTGCAGTATTTAATTTATTATTTTTGTTCTATATATATATATATGTATGAAGGTTTTTGGATCCATTGGTTTATGGAAGATATCCAAAGATAATGCGACAGATGGTTGGACCTAGATTGCCAAAATTCACACCTCAAGAATCAAAGTTAGTCAAAGGATCACTTGATTTTCTAGGGTTGAACTATTATGTTACACAATACGCGACCAATGCACCTCCTTCTACAAAACCTAGTGTCATAACCGATCCAAGAGTTACACTTGGATGTATGTAAAAAATTGTGCTTCTTATATTATATTATATATATATATATATATGTGTGTGTGTGTGTGTGAGTGTAAATTTTCTAAACTCATATATTTCTCTCTACTTGGATACAGATTACCGCAACGGAGTACCTATTGGTGTTCAGGTAACTATCGACTTAGATTTATAATCATCATTTTTAAGAGATCACAGCGTTTATTTGAATTTCCTTCTGATATGTTCCCTTCTTGTTTACAGGCGCCTAGCTTCGTCTACTACCCTCCAGGGTTCCGTCAGATTCTAAATTATATCAAAAACAAATACGGAAACCCACTTACCTACATCACTGAAAACGGTACCTACATATCATCATACCAATACAAATATGTTTAACCAATGTTTAAACAAATAGAAATATGTGTGTGTGTTTAATTTGGAAATATTGTGTTAAATTTTACAGGAATTGGAGATCTTGATATGGGAAACTTAACCCTGCCAAATGCTCTTGCTGATAATGGACGAATTCAAAATCATTGCAGCCATATTTCATGTCTAAAATGCTCTATCGAGTGAGTTAACTTTATTTGACATACTTTTGAGAATTATAAGTGGTTAACATTATTTCAAATTTATTTCAGGGATGGATGCAACGTAGCAGGATATTTTGCATGGTCATTAATGGACAACTACGAGTTCGGAAATGGTTACACTCTCCGGTTTGGTATGAACTGGGTCAATTTCACTAATCCTGCTGATAGAAGAGAAAAAGATTCTGGAAAATGGTTTTCTAAGTTCATAATCAAACAATAAGAGGAATCGATATGATATACATACATACATACATATATATATATATATTTATATATTTGTGTGTGTGTGTATATATATAATTAAATTAATGTACTTCCAACCTATTGAATCTAATAATTATTGTACTCTATGTATTGTTGGCTTTATTTTATTATAATTATTTAATAAATTTTACGTGATGTGTATGTGTTTCTAATACAGTTGTAATAACCAGGTCTTGATTTCTGGCAATTCATAAATTAATAAATAAAAATTATATATAGCTTTTACCGTTCATATTTTATACTCTACGTGTCTTCTACGTACTCAAGCGTAACATTTCAAAAATTAAATCAGTTTAAATAACAAAATAGGCACATGAAGATGTTGTCTAATTCAAGAGAAAAATCAAACCAAAATGCTTTTGCTTATATTTTTGGTAGCGATTTAAGTTTGACAAAAAGAATGCTCACATATGGACTCTGCAGAGGAATATTCCGGCTGAGTTTTCATGTAACAAGAAAGATACTGAATCGTAAGTGCGGGTGACTTGTGGTTTCTATGATCTTTATAAGGTGTGAGACTATTACTGACTTTCGTTTCTAAATTCCAACAACGTTAGGCTCTCTGCTTTTCAGACTTCCAGCTTCTTGTCTTAAAGAGATAGAGATATTATGTCTAGTATTCCAATTGTCGGGCTAGGGTTGCATATAAATAGTGAAAGATATGCAACCCTATCATAAGCTAAACGAAACATTCGTTTGCAGCCAGTGGTGTGAAAGATTTGGTTTTTTCTCAGCTTTTTGTACTAGTTACTTATTTTCTACAATATAAATATGAATGTGATTAGATCTATAAGACATGGCTTATAAATAAGAAAGTTACTTAGTTGTAGATAATTTACCGTGAAAGTTGTGGTATTCTTACTCCTAACCTAAGAGTTCCACACTTGAATGGATCGGATGTTGCTGGGTTTTAAATCTATTCTCTCAGCAGCAGTTTTTGCAGCACGTACTTGTGGCACTAGTCTTGACTTCCCAGCCCTCCACAAACTTCCCAACTGTTTGAAAATAACAGCTTTCTGCCAGTTTACTTGCAAGTTAAACCTCCTCTGCATCAAAATAAGCAAATGTCAAACATGTTTATAATTTCATCTTGCGATTCAACAAAACATATATATATATACAAACCTGAATTTCTTCCCACATTGTTTCTTTAGTCACTGCATCAAGTTTTTTCCAATCAAAAGGTGTTACCAGAACATGTTCCCTCACAAGAGGACCAAGAAAAGATGATAGTGTTACTGAACCAGGTCCAGCATGATCACCAAAGTCAGTGAATGTAACTGCAACCTTTTCATTAGGATTTTCAGCCATTCTACAGATCTTTGTTGGTCCTCTTTTATTCTTTTCTTTCACTTCATCCTCTGGTAGCTGAAATCCTTCAATACTAGGAATCTCATCATCTTGAGCATTGCTAACTCCATCTTCTTTCATATTAAGAGCTTCTTCTTCGTTCTCTTTCTCATTTTCGTCATTCTCTTTCTCTACGTCTTCACCTTCTTCTTCCATATTGGCAGCTTTTTCTTTATCCTTCTTCTGTTCATGTCAAGTCAAACAAACTTCTCCTTCTATCTCAGAATCTTCTTTATCATCTTCAGACATCGCTCTCAGTGTGATCAGCATCATCTTGCGGTTTTACATCTTCTACCTCCTCATCTTTTGGTGTTACATCTTCTACCTCATCATTATGCGGTGTTATATCTTCTATTTCATCATCTTGAGCAGCCACTTTCTTCTTTCTACCCCTTCTTCTCTTAGTTACAACTACATTCTTTTTTGGGGAAGCCACTTTCTTTGATTTTCTTTTCTTATTCACCTTTAATGTTGTTGAAGAAGAAACTTCTGGTGTTAGATCTTCTACCTCCAAGCCTAGATTATGTCTACTACGACGAGAACCTACTTGTCCTCCTCCTCTTGTCTTCGCCATATCTGAAACTGATAATCGAAAAACAGATTCAATCGAAACCCAAAATATAAATCGAAACCAAAAATCACAAATCGAAACCCAAAATCACATGCATATTTACACAATCTAAGAATCAATACCCAAAATAAAAATCGATTCCCAAAATCACAAACTTCCACATAGATACCCAAAATCAGAAACTAAGAATCGAAACCCAAAATCAATGAGATAGAACAAAGAAGCTACTATTGAATGAGAACCTATTGATTCTTCGATAATCTTTGATTCAAGAGAACTCTCTCAAATTTTTGAAAACAATGAACAAAAAGGTTTTCGTTTTAGGAGAATTCTTCGTTTTATGAGAAGTGAAGAAATAGTCAAATTTTGTGACAAAAAAGCAAAAAAAGAAGAAGAAGAGTTAAACACCAAAATCGAAGAGTGGACTGGTCAAAGGTTAATTTAATGTATTTTTGATTAATATTTTACAATTACTATAGCGCTTAATTTTGGTTCTGCAATGCTAAGGTGCCAACACTTAGCACATTTACGCGGCTAAAAAAAATTGTTTCCCACAACAACAAATATATCATTTCAAATTGACAAACGCTATAATCCGATGCTATTAATACTGACATTTCCTGTAGTGAGAGTAGTTGGTGAAGTTATCCTTCCGTCAGCTGAACGATCCTTCTCATTAAGCGGGATAAACTTCAAAACCCGGTTTAGTCCAGTTCTAATGTGGTTACGGTTTGATTTGAATTCAATTCTTGTCAATCGATCTTTTGATCTAAACTAGATGTCGGTTTACTCTAAGAAGTGGAATCAACGCACCTAAAATGTGTGAAAATAGGAGGCTCTCTAGACCCATAGGCCTAATAATTTTTTCACCATCGAGAATCACACCCTTCCTCTTATAAATAAGTGTTCTTACCTTTGGTTCTTCACATATCTCCATGTTTAAAGGTATTTTCTCTCTATCTCTCTATCTATTCTCTGCTTTCGTGTATTTTCTCTGGCAGCCACTGCTATTTGGGTGATTATTCCGATATGCTCGCTGCTCATCACTTGTTCGTGTAGAAGAAATGTCTTCGATCTAAAAAATTTCAATATCCGATAAGGACGATGTCACTACTCCGAGCCTGGATTGAGATCATTCAGGCGGCGCAAGCCTATTGATGACGGCAAGACCTCTTGAGAATGCTCTGAGGGATAAATTTCGATCAGCTCTAACTAGTTTGTTATTTCGAGGAGCATCTTAGGGCCTATAGGAATGGTCATCCTGCACCTGATGAGGAAGACCTCATGGATGGCACCGAGAAAAATGCCATCATCATCGTAGATGGTGCCAAGGGAAGTTTAAGTGAAAACCCTATAGCAAATCAACCCACTATTGGGTGAACTGTTATCGTAGCGAGACCTTTGAGGAGTTTCCTGCACTTTCTTTAGATATTTTTTGTCTGTCAATCGAGAGGGACATAACTGGGGAAACGTTCAGCCACATGGTCGACATTTCGAGTGTGACGGATATGCTAAGGACATGTCACGCTCCTGCTGGCATCACATTCAGAATTTCAAAGAGAGACCAGCGTCCGTGGACTCCTCCGATTGGGTACATGTGCGTGTACTATTTGCTCTTGGACAAAGATATGAAACTATAATTTCCAATACCTTGGCTTATCACATCGTATTTCTCCCGCTGAGCCATCGTGATGACCCAGTTGGTGACAGGAGCGATCAAGATTGCAGTGGTACTGATGGTTCTGGCTACGGAGATTGACGTATCCATGAGCGTTCATGTGTTCGAGGAGAAGCGTAGACCCAATCTTTTCCGAATAGGCTTTTCTGTGAATATGATGTTGAAACTTCACATTTTGAGTGGCAGGTCTTCGACGAAGCACACCTTGCAGCTTTATTACTTCTATGTCAGGGCTGATTAGGCGATCTTCAAAGTACCGCCAATTGATGATTCTTGCGTGCTGTAGAGTCCTCGACTTGATAGTTGGTCAAAGTGGAGTCATCTGATTTAGTCGTGAATTGCTACCGTCTTGCTTTATTTATGCAGTTAAGAATCCTTGCACTACCGCATATCCAGAGAAATTTTGAGAGGACGTTCTGAAGGTTGCTGCTCTAAGTCGTCAGAAGTGCCCAAAGTTTGACAAAGCGGGATTCAAAAAAAACAGAGGCGAATAGCTAAAGGTATTTTGCTTCAGTGAGAAATTTCCCTCAAGAAACTTTCCTCGGCCGAGGAGTTAAACTTGGTGATATTTTGCAGTTATTGACCGTCGACTATCCCTTGTGCGAAATTTAGCGGGAAGAGACTAAGGCTGCCGATGGGCAATGGACCTGCCAAGTTATAGTGGTGTCTTGGATGCTTAGCTGGACTTAGGGAATCTAAACCCCATGGAGGTCCTTGACGAAATGGCGTCGGGAACCTTGGCGGAACCGGTCCCGGTTGTGGAGACCAATCAGATTGACCAGGACGGTCTAAGAAGAAGAAGACGGAGAGCAAATCTTCAAAGACTTGAAAGGCCGATCACTCTGCGAAGGTAAATAGTCGACTAGACGACGATCAATCGACTGAATAGTCGAGGAAGACCAGGAAGGACTTCCTGAAACTGACCAGGAGAATCCTTCTGAGGAAAGACGGAAGAATTCTAGTAAGGATAAATGGAGAAGGCTGCCGAGAATATATCTGCCGAGAGAAGGTAAAACGAACCTGTCGAGAGGAGTCAGGAAGATCCTGCTGAGGGTTCAGTTCCACCTTCGCGTCTCCTTCTCCTACTAGAGAAGGTCTTGAGAGACCGAACATCGTACATACAATGGTCCCCGAGGCTGCAAAGCGAGCACTCGAAGGAATAGTTGTGTCCCTTCCGAAGCAGCCTCGTTGCGATGTCTGATCGCATGGAACTTCGCTATTCCAAGAGCGGTCCGATCGTTAATGATCCGGACTGATGTGCTGAATTAGTTTGTCAGATTAGAGGCGGGCCAAGAGAAATGCCGAGGGTCTCGGAATTGGTCTTCTCAGACAAGTGCAAAGATGTTTCTCGAGCTGGAGTCGCCGTAAGTTTAGGATTTTCCTCCTGTGTTTTTATCTTTTAGTTTCGACTCTGTTTTGTGTCCAACCTTATCGTTCCTTCCTCGGCAGTACGCTGCCCGCATGAATCTCATGGTGTAGGACTATTGATTTCTTAATGTCCGTCTTTTGTTCCGGTTGTAATATACGACCTTCTTTTTATATATTGGCCTTACTGTGATTCCATTTTGCTTTAGTCATCAGATTCTGTTCAGAATCATTAAAGTGCTAACTGTTTATTTTGAATTAGCGTTAAATTTTTGTTAGTTTTGCTAATGTGTCTGGTTTTTAATCAAATCATCAATTTTAATCAATCTTTGTTTTTCGTCTCTTCATTATGATTCATTGATCGGTTAATTTCTCTGATCGGCTCCGTTTTTTTAATTTTGACATTAATCTTCTCCATCTCTAAATCTCGATTTCATGAAAACTCAATCGACGAGGAGGTGAAATTGATATACAATGATGAGTTTCTTGTGAAGCATATAGAAAAATACGACACCAAATTGATATGGAGATTGCTATTTTTATGTGTCTTTGTTGCTTAAAGTATTTACCAATTTATTTTTCAGAATTTGTTTTTTCAAGCCGATGATGGAGCTGAAGACTAATTATAAAGTGATGGGAATGTTTTGGAGCTTGTTTAAGGCAGATAAAGTTGTAGTCTTAGTCAAACAGGGTCTGCTTTTCAAAATCTGTCTAATAATACAAATCAAGATCATTTTGATATTTGTTCTTTTTTATTGGATTATTTAATCAATGTTTCTCTACGACTTTAATTTTATTTTTTTTGTTCAATGGACCGGAAAAAAGTCTATTTCAATCCGTGTATTTTAGGTCATGCTTTTTCACGCCCAAACAAAAAGTAAGTGAAAAATCATATATGAACTAAATATTTGTTTGAATTTCATATCCGAACTTCTTACCGTGTTACAAAAACCTACTTTGACTAATATTTCATTAGTGCCTGACATAAGAAGTGTCGACACAGTTTTATTTCCATTACACTAATCTTTGTGTAGTTAATATATAAAAAGAGGTTATACATACTTTCTCTTAAATATTTTTATACTGCCTTGAGAAATATTTCTCATTTAAAAAGAAAAACAAACTATTGCGTATAGGAATTGAACCACGAACAAGGTTAAAGTATACTAACCACTCGGCCAAGGTATATTTTACTACTAGCATATAATTTACAACTAGATTCTGACCCGCCCTTTAAAAGGGCGTGTATATTTTTTATTTAAAATTATATAATTTATAATTTATTATTTGAGATTTTGTACGTATATTCTTATTTCACAATGTCATTTTATATTTCTTATTCATTTTACAAGAATTAAATTTGTTGAATTGATGAGATATAAGATTTACTCGGCATATTTTAGACTAAATCAATAATATATATTTGGAGGGGTTTTCATAGTTCTTACCAATGTTTTTGTATTTGATCTAGATCCGCGGTCGAACCGGTAAATTCGGTGACCCATATATATTATGGTTCAGATTTAGTTAAAATTCAATATTTAAAAACCAGATAAATCCGTAAAAATCATAAAGTCTGTTACTAACTCGCAATCCGACACTGGTTGACCGGATAAAAATCCATATAAATCTGATTATATTTGTTTTAAAATGATTCAACTTTTGATATATTTTTAATGGTACATAATTTAAATAAACTATATGATTTGTAATTTTTTTAATTTTGATAATGCTTTTACTATATCGTTTAATTTTAATGAAGAAAATGGTGATCAAAACTAAAAAGTATATATTGTTTTTTTCTTGGAAAAATTATTATATATATTTTCTCATTTAACTGTATCCATTTATAATTCTGATCTTTGTTTTGTTTTATAAACATATTTGTGGTTTAGCTCCATGTCCCCATCATTTTTTTGTATACGTCTTTAGTAAATCAAATATAAATAGCACATTTTTATTATATTTTTATTGGGGCCTCGAGATTGTTTTTAACAATTGTAACTCATAAAATGTAGTATTTATTTTTATTAGCAAAAGAAAGAATGATGTTTCGTAGTGATACGTAGTTATAAAATATGGACTACATATATATATATATTTTTTGTAAGCTAAACTACGTATATTGATATTTCGTAGTCATAAAAAAACCCAATAATATTATGGTTGAAGACGCCGTAATATTAACTTTCACGTGAGTGAGTATGATTTCATATTCTATTTGTAATCAAATATGAACATGTCCATGTTATAATGTTATATTATGGTTGATGTTACTATTGAGCACATAAACGCATAGTTATAATGTTATAATGTTACAAAAAGAACCAGTTATAATGTTATATTATGGTTGATGTTACTATTGAGCACGTAAACGCATAGTTATCAATGTCATATTGGGTTTAACACATTTAAAAAATGCGGGTAGCTTTATAGTTATCAATGTGTGTTACGGGGGTATTAACTGTAATAAAAATATAATTATGGATACGTTATTAGTTATCCCGCATCTTTACCAAATTTCTGTTTTTGTTTGATTAAATAAAATATATGGGTGCAGTTATAAAATAGTAGCAGCCGATAATTAGGCAAGATAAGTGGTGGTTACATCCACAATATATATGCAGTTACATTAAAAAGCATGTATCATTAAAATTTTAAATTGGACTCAACTAATATCAATTGGGCATGTTCCTGTTTTAATAGTATTGATCTATGATCTATATACCCATATTATTTGGACTTGAAGAAACATTCGTTCATCTTATTCTTGCCTTCTTTGCAACCAACATATACGAATCAGCATTTTTGGCTTCATGAAGAGAGATAGGAAGCAAAAAAACGAAATAACAGATTAAGAAATTCTAATTATCATCTCCACCTACGTAGAACATATCAGTTCATCAAAAATCGATTCAGCATGTTCGATCTTTCCTGTGCTTTCTCTCACCACGACCCAACCATGTGAGATCTTTGCTTCTCTCTGTCGCAAATAATTTCTCTCTGATGGATCCCAAAGACTTAGAGAAAAGTTTAACAATTATATTCAAACAATGAAAAGTAGTGGATGGTTCAACAATTCGAAAACAGTAAAACTTAGGAAACATAATTGCATAACTAGATAAATGGAGATATGGAGATCAAGTTCCTATATCCAAGGAAATATTAAAAAACTGAAACTAGGAAATTAGGAAACACCTCATATTTTCTTAACCAAGTCTATGGTTCGATTCGGTTATCTTGATTGGACCATTTGGTTCGCATCAATACTCACCCATTCAACATCAACCTTGTCCTCAGTTGCTTCAGTTGGTAAGTCCTTGCCAATACATTCATGCAAACACTTGACTTGTCGACTAAATTTTTTGTTGTTGCTTCCTTTTTCTCTGTTGGTGATATCTTATTTCTCTTCCTCTTGTGCATGTGTTGTTTTTTGCTCCAGAAAGTGTGATGTTGGTGACTGATCCGAGTTGATCGAGCTCGTCTGCGTTTCGGTGGTGATTTCTTTGATTGATCGAGCGATAAAATTGTGTAAGACCAAACGGCTCGTGACGAACGGGATGCAGTACCAACACTGCCTCCCCCATCACCAGTTTTCATCTTTCTCACTATCCCCACCATATGATTCATGGTAGCCTCAAGACTCCAAAAATTTCAGTCATACAAACCTTCATCTTTTGGAACTCATCGTACATTTGGCGAAGGAGATTGGTCCATTTTGGATTCGGTTATCTTGATTAGACCATTTGATTCGCATCACTCTCTCTCGCAAATCATGCCAGCCTCGTTCTCTATCTGTACTCTTTTGGTCAAAAGTTGTATTCTCATCATCGGATCACAACCCACACTAATTCAATCACCAAAATTAAACCTAAATATAGACGACGAATATGTATAAAATTTCCTATCAATACTATTAAAACACAAGCACTGTGTATGTACTTATAAATAGTTTAGGTTGGACTATTAAATTTATTTAAATTTTCAATATTTCTGACATACCCTATATTAATTAGGGTTTATTTGCTGAATAACCTAAATCATAAGTGAAATTAAATGCATGCTTATGATTTTAACATAATTAGGTAAGTAACAATTATGTATCTTTTGATCCGGTTATAACCCTCTCTCGTACAAGTAGCAGGTGAAAGGAAGAAGGTAATATCACATCACTTAAATTAAATATAGATAATAATGAGGCTACATCACATACATACAAACCACATCACCCAAATTAAATGAGACCACATCATACACATACAAACCACATATGTTTTATTGTTTCAGTAAATATGTAGAGGATATATACTAAAATATGCCAAATAAATCTGAATTTACACCAATTCGACTAACGTAACTCTTATAAAATGCACACAAAACATAATGATGAGAGAGAGAGTAGGTCTAGGCACTCGGGTTTTCGGGTCGGATACGGGTCAGTACCTTTCGGTTTTCGATCATTTGAGTCCAACATATTTTGACCCAACTAGATATATGAAATTTTTTGGTTTAGTTTTGGGCTGGTTCTTTTTGAGTCTGGGTCGGTTCGTGTACATAATTTAAATATCTCTAAAATACTTATAATTTTTAGGTACATAGTGGGTCTGGTTCAGTTCAAGTATTTAGAACCCGAAAATATTCAAAGTACCTAAGACCCCCAAAATATCTGAAACCCGAAAAATATTCAAATATCGAAAAGATACAAAATCTCAAATAAACTAATATATAAATTATATAATTTTATACATAATCTCATATAAACTAATATATAAATTATATAATTTTAAACAAATTCTCTGCTTCGATATAGTAAAACCTTTTTACATAATAATGTACAACATCATAAAATTTTAATTTATATCAAACTTTGTCTATAATAAAAAGAAAAACAAAATCCGCACTTCGAAAATGCTGGTCAAGATTTAGTATATATTAATTAAGGAGCATTGATTAAGTTGTAACATTCTGTACTATGCTGAGGTGTTATCACCATAGCTCCTTTCAGCACTCTAATAAATCCACTAAAATTCTTAGGGAAATTGTATGGACTATTGGAAATAAATTATTTGATCAATTTCTTTATCTCTAAGTTTAAAAAATCTTTTATATATTAATTGAGAAACATTACAACATTGTTTTGTAGCCACATGTCACCATGATAATGAAATTCATAATTCTTAGAGAAATAAGTTAGTCTTTCTTAACTTATATTATATTTTTATTAAACTAACTATTAAATTGATAAATAGTGTACAAAAGAATATTCTCGCACTTTCCTTAAATAAAAGCTACGAAATTACCTAATATGATTAACGTATACATGACAATCAATGATTATGAATTATAAATACTTGATAATAATTTTTGTATTTTAGCTCTTTTTGTTTAATTTTATATTATTAAAAGATATTAAACAGCCACATTAGTCATATAATAAAAATTAATTAATTTTTTCTTATATGTTATATTTTGAATATTTAAAACGACTATAAATTACTAAAAACGTAAAATATCTCACACTAAAATTTTGTGATCAATAGTTTAACTTTTTTGGTAATAACAAGATACAAATGATCATAAATTGTTGAATATGAAGACTCATTTACTAGACATTAATATTATATATTAATATAGTTTAAAATTAAACTATATAGCATAGAAAAAATATTTAAATATTATAATTTCTAAATTTGTACTGAAAAAGTATTGAAACCTTAATATTTTAATTTTGAAATTTGAATTAAAAAAATTGCACATTAGAAATTTTGGGTTTATCATATAAGTATGAATTCTCAATGATAAATATTTATATTAAAATAAGATTTTTATATCACTTTTGGAAATCTGTTTGTGCTTCAGTCTTCATGTATTTCCTTCTCTAATGGTTTTCATGTAAAGTTTCATGTCAGCTCTCCGATGGTTCACAAGTATTTTCATCGTAAACATTTCTTCTCTTTAACTTAAATTGTTATGTAGATCGTGCTTCTTATTTTTAACCTCATCTTGTGAGGTGAAACATTCTGCTCGCCTATTCGGTCTTCTGCTGATCATTTGTGTTCTTGCAGGTTGCCGTCAGGAGACTCAAGGCATGGAGAAACAGAGAAGATATAGATTTCGTTGTTGAAGTCGAGATTCGAAAGAAAGTTTTGTGAAAATTGTTGATCAGAGACTGAGAGTAGAGAACGTGGAAGAGAAGCTGAGAAGTTTCTCTTGGTGGGACTAAAATATGCTCAGATGGAGCCAGAGAAGAGACCAACAATGTCTGAAGTTGTGGAGATGCTAATGAATAAATTAATGGAGAAAATGTCGTCTGAACTTGAAGCCAATTCTCTCTTCAAGAATCCATATATATAGCAGCAATTAAAACTGTAGAGAGCATCAGGAGGTTGCAGATGAAAGCTCAGACGTGATCTCGGAAGAAAAGGATCATTATTAATAGGGTTTTTAGGCACATGACATTTGTTTTCTCAGATTAGTTTTTAACATCTTCTCTTAATTATACCAACACATGACAAAGCTACTACATTTCCAAATCTCTACTACTCCACTTAAACTTCCATTAAAAAGGTGTCAAATGAAACTATTTCACTTAGTTTGTGTGTGACAACTTCGTTTTGTACATCCTTAGAGTTTCTTCATCACAGTTTCTCTGACTTGGCCCAAGTCACCAAACCTTAACCGTAGAAAGAGCTGCAGCAAAATAGAAAACTCATCATATCCCTTGTATATTAATTGAGGAACATTTGAAAAGATGTAACCTCAATTTTGTATTAATTAAAAGAGACCCCAATGCATAGGTGGCACTCAATTAGGTAGTCAATTACATTCAATTGAAAAATAAGTAGGTACACATTCGATTTTTATATGTTGTTAGATACATAAGTTGGTCAAACTATATGATATAATGATATGATATGATATTTTCTTTCCTTAAAGAAAACCTACGGAATTACCATAAATGACTAATATATATATGACAATTAATGAGTTTAATAATAAAGATTTGATAACAATGTATATCTCCTCCATCATTTTTGTTTAATTTTATATTATTAAAATAAATTAAACAATCAAATTAGCTATAAAAATAAAATTTAGACTTTTTCGTATATGTTATATTTTGAATTTTTAAAAACGACAATAAATGACTAAAACTATTAAAATTATTATGTTAAAAATTAATGATCAATGGTTTAACATTTTTATTATAAGAAGATACACATGATTTTAAAACCATATGAGTAAAAAATATCATTTAATAATAAAAAAAAATATATATATATATATATATATATATATTAAACACTATATACCATAAGATTACATAAATATTTTAATATTAAAACTTTCAATGAATTTTCAAGAACATTTATAAATTATAAACTTATTAAAAATTTCAGATTGAAAATTTTGTTATCGATGATTTAAATATTTTGTTATAAAACGATATGAACGATCATAGAACCGTATGATTATAAATTCTTATTTAATAAATAATTATATAAAATATACTATTCCTAGAAAAATAGGTTGGTCCATCTTAACTTATATTACACTTTTTATTAAACTAACTATCGAATTGATAAATAACGTACCAAAAAATGTTTTGCACTTTCCTTAAATAAAAGCTACGAAATTACCTAATATGATTAACGTATATGTGAAAATTAATTATAATGAATAATAAATATTTGATAACAATTTTTGTATCTTAGTTCTTTTTTTAATATTATATTATTAAAATATATTTAAAAATCACATTAAATATATAATAAAAACATTTATAATTTTTTTATATGTTATATTTTGAATTTTTCAAAACGTCTATAAATTATTAGAAATTTGAAGATCCCCACTCTGAAAATTTTGTGATGAATAGATTATTTTTTTTGTCATAATAAGTTATAAATGATCATAAAATTGTATTAAGATGAATTTTTATTTAATATTATAAGAAGATACACATTATTTTAAAACCATATGAGTAAAAAATATCATTTAATAATAAAACATATATATTTATATATATATATATAATATATACCATAAGATTACATAAATATTTTAATATTAAAACTTTCAATGAATTTTCAAAAACATTTATAAATTATAAACTTATTAAAGATTTCACATTGAAAATTTTGTTATCGATGATTTAAATATTCAGTTATAAAATGATATGAATGATCATAGAACTGTATGATTATAAATTCTCATTTAATAAATGACTATATAAAATATACTATTCTTAGATAAATAGGTTGGTCCATCTTGACTTACATTATATTTTTTATTAAACTAACTATCGAATTGATAAATAATCTACCAAAATTTTTTTTGCACTTTCCTTAATTAGAAGCTACGAAATTACCTAATATGATTAACGTATATATGAAAATTAATTATTATGAATAATAAATATTTGATAACAATTTTGGTATCTTAGTTCTTTTTTTTAATTTTATATTATTGAAAGATATTAAAAAATCACATTAAATATATAATAAAAACATTTATATTTTTTCTTATATGTTATATTTGAATTTTTCAAAACGTCTATATATTATTAGAAATTTGAATATTCCCACTCTGAAAATTTTGTGATCAATAGATTATTTTTTTGTTATAATAAGTTACAAATGATCATAAAATATAACGCATATGAATTTTTATTTAATGAACATTCAAACTAAATAATATATATATATATAAACACTAATGATTTAAAGCAACAAGATTGGCTGATCAATTTAGTCGTCCAGTTGAAATCTTTCAAAAGTATGTGAAAAACTAAAGTCAAAGTAAATATGGATTTAGAATGGTAGTTATATTTTACTAACCAAATACCGAAAAAAACCGAACCGAACCGAAACCAATCCGATATCCGGATTAATCCAAATGAAGCCAAACTATTGTTTCATTTTCCAAAATATAATAAAAATAATAACTTAATTCAGCGCAAGGCGCGGGTCTTATCCTAGTCATTAGGTGAAAGGGAAGCATTGTTCTCAACATCGCAACAGTGTAGATGGTTGGAGGCAAGGATCCAAAGCGAGTAATAACCTGCGGATTCCAATATAAAAAATGATCTCAAAGGAAACACCACTAAAGTTTGAAAAACGTTTATGGAAAAACACAAAAGTGGTAAATACATTTAAAAGAATTTTAGTAATTTTTAAAATGTCCAAATATATCACATATTTTGTATTACTGAAAAAGTTTGAAAAAAATAATGATAAAAATTTATTTCACCACTAAAACGCCTTTAATGTATGTATTGTATCTATTTCCTAAAGTGATATATATGTAGTCTTACACTACCGAATTTAATTGAACGATTAGCAAATTTTAACATTTAAGGAACAGATTTATATGATCAAATTATTAAAACAAATGAACCATCAACACATATAATCTAAATTTATTATAACCAGAAGCTTAAAACTTAACACTAAAATATTCATATATGTACAACAAATTTTTATGAGTTAGCTATAAATAAAGTAATCTATAAATTTTTGAAAATAATTAGTCTCTTCTAAAATTTGAAGATTGTAATATAAACCTTGAACTGAAAAAATTAAGCTAATTATTATAAAAAATTATTAGCATATGAATATTTATGTTTTGTGCTGATAAGAGGAAAATAGACCGTGAAATACACAGCAAGCAAAAATTACATTAAAATATTATTGAAAACCAACACTTATAAAACAAATTAGAGAACAAATAAACCTTACAAATCAAAACAATATTTTTCATCATTTGTTCCCATCATCTTATGAATTTAAATTATAATATTAACTTAGAATTATAAGTTTAATTTCCAAGGGATTGAAACAAAATCCATATGTAGAATATAATCTCCCCGTTGATAGTCAGGGTCTTCTGTATTATTGATGGTAACATTCAAGATGGTTCAACCATTGTCCAACCAATCTTATAAACCAATGATGACACTGCAGACTAGGTCTTCGACATTCGGATATTCATTTGGATAGCTTTTCCGCATTTTGAAAAATAGTCTCATTCGGATATTACAAAAATAATCACGTTCAAGTCGGATCTTCCTAGATCCGGGTGGGTTCGAATTTTATCCAAAATAACCAAACTATTCGATTCGACTCGAGTATTTTATATCCAAATTACTCAAACTAATATAAAATAACTTAAAACCTAAAAATACTCAATTTATATAGTTCGAATTGGTTATATTTTGTCTGAAACTAACCATATACATAATGTTATTTGAGTTTTTTTTATCCAAACATCTATTTTTATCTATAAATACCTAAAATAAATAATATATTTGATTTATAATTTTAATTTTAAGTATTAATACTATTATAAATATGATTTAAAATAATGTTATATATATATATATATCTTTGGATACTCATTCAGTTTTCGGTACGGGTCGGGTTTAATTTTGATTTTCAGGTTATTGAAAAATGGTCCTATTCAGATGTTCAGGCAGGATCCAACCAGGTCAGATACCCTATTTTTTGTATTGGTTCGGGTAAATATTTCGGATATGGATATTATACCAAGCCCTACTGGAAACAGAGAGGACAAGTGGACATAATATAAAAAAAAGATTTAAAGCAATTGTATCTAAATAAATTTGTAAAATAAAAACCATATTTCTCCAGTTCTAACAACTCTTCAAGCATATCAAATACTAATATGGATACTAATATATATATATATATATATATATATAGTGCAAGAAGAGATACAATATAAATGATCGGAAAAGTACAAAGAGAATATAAATAAAATTATCTCAACTGTGGTCTAAATTAAAACAAATCGATAAAAATATATACCATTAAATGAGAATATCTTCACTGAAACTTTGTTAATTATGAAAATTAGTTACCCTCAACTAAAATGAAGCTGAATATTAATAAATAAAAAATCAACCAAAAAATGATAAAAGTAAATAAAAAAGGATCAAATAAATAATCAAATCATAAAAATAAATGATACATAAAATATAATTTAAAACTAAAATTCTGCGGGAAGCGCGGACAAACCACTAGTTATATATTATGCTCGCGTAAATTAGAGCTACCGACATAAAGCGTCACTATTGACTCTCTAAATTTGTGTATTTATTTTAACTATTCACTAGAGTTTGATCCATGCATCCACACAAGTTTGTTTTACCTTTTATAGACAAATACTAATATAAATTTTAAAACTTTATCTATATTAAATAATTGTTTAATACAACTTTTCAAAAACATAATAATTTTAGTTTATATTAAGTAATTATATTTTATTATTGAGCTGTCGATTTTATCACTTATTTTTAGAATTTGATTTGAACATCCGTGCGAATGTATTTTTATTTTTTTACGGATCAGAATTTTATACTCTTCAACATTCATATTGGGTTACATTTAAATATATGTTTGTTAATATATTATATAAATTATTATTTTTATGTGGGTTTTAGTTATTACTAATGATAATGATTATTTTAACTATATATCTTTAAAACAATATTGTGTTCTAGATTTAGTAAATAAATACATAAATTGATTTAAGTGGCTTCATAGTTGTTTTATCATTTTTATTAAGTAACTTTTAATAATATATCATTAATAAATCTACATCGGTTATAATTATTCCAGTTATATATGAATATTAAGGGAACAAGACGATGAATAAATAATTTTATATCATTATTAAATGGTAGATGATTTTATTTATAGAAAATATTTATTAGCTAGCTAGATTATAAGAAGTGTTTTGGACCCTAATTAATTGATTAGCTAGGGAGATTGATTTTTTAAATTATTGTTGCTTTTTTTAGTTAAAACTCAAATTAGGAAATATATTAATTAAACAGAAAAAGACATAGAATCCGACAAAGTAACTTAATAATAACTATAATGACATGCCATTGTACATAAGTTAGAAAACCTAGGGGCATTTTATATTTGTACTCTTTTTTTAATAGATTAAACTAGATTTTCAAGCGCGGGTATGTTTTTATTTAGGTTCGGACATATTTATTCGGAGCTACAAACCGAACTGTACCAAACTGAAAAAAAAAATCAAAACCAAAATTGAAAGGAATTTCATAAATAACTGAGCATCTCATATATCTCTGGAACAGAAATATTGAAACCCAACCGAGAGCCTAATGGGTACCTGAATTTTAAAATACAAATTATATACTTATAAATATTAAATATATTCAATTTACCCCATTTATAAATAACCGAATATCCTTAAAATAATATTTATAAACAGAATTACCCAAAAAATGTAAATTTACCCAAATATTTTATCTTCAAAATATTAAAAATTATTTGAATTATCCGATATTTTTTATCCAAACAATCTGAATTACCCTATACTAAACTGAAAGACCTAAATTATCTGATATTTTATCTATAAATCCGTAATTACTCGAAAACCCATAATCAAACTGGAACTGAGTTTGACCTATTTTTATTGCATATTTGCCAGTTCTCAATTTTCTACTGAACCAAACTAAAATAATCCTGAAACATAATCAAATTTTATAAATAATTGAACGGTTTCTAAATTTTTAGAACAGAAACCAAATGTTGAGAACTAATAGTGAATATTCATTTAAATGGTGCGAAAAAAATTTATTTTTAAATATTTAATTCTTTTTACTGGCGGTACATAAGACTTTTTGGTAAATAAGGTTTTTTGGTGAATAAGATTTTAAATGTTGGAAATTCTTCTTCTTTGATTTGAATTGTGGTGAGGATTTGCTTCTTATCTCCTTTTCAGTTCTCTTTCTCTGTTTTTTTGGTCGGACCCGAATACGACCCGCTTTAAATCAGACCCGATAATAACCCCTTATAAACAGTGACTCATTAACAATCAGATATGATCGACACATAGCGCCACAGGGCACAGACTGGAGAGGGAGAGCTCTTGAATACGGTGACAGAGCCATACAAACAGTCGGAATTATTAAAACATGAAACGAAAGCACTAATATGACAACGGCTAATATAGTGTTGCAAAATATCATCTCCAAAACTTTCACATAAGCATTCGACCAATAACATAAGTTCGTGGTGGTCTATGAAACAATTTGGATATCATATAGACTATAGTTAGAATAATTAATTGTAAGACCAAAAATAACTAATAGGTCCAAACAACTTTTTAAAGTAGATTTTTTCAGAATGATTTTCTTTTAATAGTATAGATTATTACAAACCTGGTCTGCTACTACTCTTTCAGAACGAATGTAGTTCCTTTCTTTGTCATAGAAATGGCACCCGACTCATTATCGTCTTCAACAAGCGCCAGTTGCAAGTAGCCAGTTTGTATACTGCAACAGATACCGCAAGCAAGAAACCCAAGAAGCTTCTTTTAGTGTCTAACGAAAATTTTTGGTCATATAGATGCATAAAGCTTACAGCTTTATAGGATAACAAAGTGGATATTACCTTTCCCCAGTTCTCTTGTATAGACTCATGAGCCGCACAGAGGTTGTAGTTATGTATTCTTGGGCTCATGTCATGTGGGATGTGTACGTTGATATCATGGCAAAGAATCTCAATCACAGAAACATCAAAATAATGCTCTCAAACTCGGAGAATACCAGCTTAGCAGGTAAAGATGCATTACTAACTAGGATAATCACAATGAACATTTCCGTTAAGCTGGACTTGAGCTACGTTCCACTCATCCGCAGGCTTGAAAGGAATGTGTGGAGGCGTATGATGAACCATCGTGAACGTGCTCATCTATAGAGAAACAACAAATGCATATTCGTTGTGGCTTCTGATGGTGTATCCAACGAAAAAGAGGAGAACAGAGAGAAGCATTAATCCAAAAGTGATAGCCCAACCATGGCATCAACCAGAACTTTACCCATCCCAAAATGCCAACTTTGTGTATAATCGTTGGCCACTCAACGCCAACGGCCATGAAGGCATAAACACAAGCCAAACTTATCTTCACCCTATTTACTTCGCTCGCTCTTTCTCAGATTTAAGTGCCAGTTCACCCTATCAGAACACTTACTATTTTGTAAACAAGTATACAGAGAAAAGAAGAATTGATCATTGCGTAAAAGAGTAAAGCTTCATGTATATATATTCCAGTGACCTATGGACAAAGAAGGACAAATCTGACCACTTTTTGCAGAACGGGTGATGAATCAACCTCCTCTTGCGGAAGGTTGCCAAGCATGGTTATAGAGAACTAACCTATAGAGAACAAAGTCACGAAGTCTTAAGTAGGTTAGGGAGAGTTACATGTTAGTTTTGGCGTGATGACGGTTGTGCTTAAACATACAAGAGGTAGGAAGGCTAGAGTACCCACAATGTCTTCAACCAATTTGTTCTGTGAAAATGATTTATGAGCACAATCATGGCCTATCACAAAGAACAATGCACTTAGACAACAGTAATTAGCAAGGCGAGAGAGAGAAGAGACAGTGGATGAGAGACCCCTGTAACTGTAGTTCAATGCCAATGACGTGCAACACTTATATACCTCTCAGGGAAGGGTATCCATGATATCTTTAAGAGTGACCTTATCAGGAAGATCTTTGCCAATTTGGTTGAACCCATAGCTTTCTGCTAACTGTTCCCTGTCTTCTGCACTGTCAGCTGTAGGAGGAACAGCTTATACATCCAATCCTTTTCTCTCCAGGGACTAGGAATGTTCTCGTTCTGTGCGTATACAACATAAACTTAGGCAACATCTCAACAAAACGAGAACTAGCATAGCCTCACCGTCTTTGTTCTGCAACAACAGATCCACATATGCGTCCAAGTAGTCTTTACCACAGCTTTTTCTGACGTATAACTAGGCAAATCAACATTCAGGAAGAGCTAAGATGCATCTTTTGGTATATGATTAACAGGGTCAAGTGGGATTTTAACAACAACAAAAAAGGAGCAAATGGTTTGAGACAGTAACAGGTCGAAAACAGTAACTATCCAGTCAGCAATAGGTACCTAAGAATAGGGTTGTTCTGTCTGGCAAAATATCATAATCGATTCATGAATAACAATTTAGAGATGAAAACATTATAAAAGATTTGGGTTTTGAAACACTTGAATATACAGCAGAATGCACATTACATTGCAGAAATTCAAATAGAACTCTACAGCTTTCTTTAGCTTGATTCTTGTTAGCTTCTTGCTCGTTTAGTTCTACAATCCAAAAACACACAGTAAATGGCTTCAGTAGTAGTAGTATTGAATAAATAAAAGAGTGAAGGGTAAATAATAATTAATTACCAATGATTCTGAGAAGAAGTGATACTTTTGTAGAATTTGGAGATTCTCCCACGAGATTCAGGTTTAGGTATAAAGGTCTTGTGCCTCAAACCAAAGATCTCTTGTACCAGAGGAACATGGCTTAGTACCAGCTTCCATGCCAGAAACCACCCTGCCAATTCAATTCAATTCAAGGACAATTACCCAGATTATCTATTTTCTCAAAAGTAAGAGAAAAAAAATGGAGAAGAGAGTACAAAGAGCGATGAAGCAGACGATGAAGGAGGTGGCCAGAAGCGGACGTAGGATGAAGAAGATGAGATTGTCCAGGAACCAAGGAGATTCCATCGATTCAACGATGATCTTCTGTGCGTGTTTGTTTGGGTTAAATCAGCTTGTTTTTCTCCTATCAAATCTTATTTTATTTCTTCAAAACGACGTCGCTCAAAATGTGTGTAACAAAAGTTATTTTAGGCTTTTATCAATGATTTCACGAAAGTTAGGGGGTTATTTCAGCAAATATACTATCAAGGAAGGACTAGTGGAAACTTCGATTGGTTTTTTGAACCAACTGTCGCGGCGGAGGGATTGTGCATCGATGGTGAAGGCACTGCAAGGCGCGGCGGATGTCAACCAATTGATGGATCAGTTAGAGCGTCATTGCCTGGCTCCCGATGGATCTCTTGTCACCAAATCAGCCTACTACGATCTCCAGCTCGTAATCTCCCTCTCTCTCTAGATGTGTTTCCCCAATCCTCTAAGGCTTTTGATATCGCCATTTCAGGCGAGAGAGGAGATGTCTCGGGAGAGATTGCGTTACTTGGAAGCTATGGTAAATATAACTCTTTTTTCTCTAATTACACGATCTATTTTCGCACAAAAAGGAATGGGACAAATAAATGCCTAGGCGTATTGATTGATATGCAATGTATTGTAGGCTATCTATTGTGAAGCTGTCGCTATGGTAGAAGAGTATCAGCAAGCTCTTTCTTTGCCTAACCATGTGGGAACTCGGGATGTTCAGGGTCTTTTCCCTCAGGTTTCTTCTTCTTCTGGGAATTCAGTTTTTTTGCGATTATGTTATTTCATTGACTCCTTTACGAGCCAACTTGTTGATCTTTTTCCAGGTTTATGAGACTTTAGAGCATAGGTTGGTGGTTGCTGAGGCAGCTCAGAAACTTAGGCTACCTCTTATTTCAGATGATGGTGAAATTCACGAGGAAGATATCGAAAAGTGGAGTATACTATCAAGAAGCTCTCTTGATAGTGCGAGCACCACGAGTTTTACAATTAGCTCCGCTTCTAACTCGGTGAACTATGCGAACAGCTCTGCAAACAGTCTTGGTGCTGCTCCTGATACTGACGTAGTTGGTGGTGTGCCGAATCGCTTTCTTGGAATAACCCCTGCTTATTTATCATATGTCCAGCTTCAAAATACTATGTCCATGGTATCGTCACATCATTTTGTGCCTTGTATTGGTCTCTTCATAACTATAACACAAATTCTGATTTTTGTTTCTTCTTTAATGACACTTTTGCTTAGGATATGGCTGACTACCAAATGTTTCTTGCCCGTGAGATAGAAGGTAGGCTGAAGGAAAAGTGTGATAAGTTGGCTGATGCCATTGTTGATGACACTGGTAAGATCTTCCTTACCAGTATATACTCTTGAGGGAGAGATCTTTTGTTCTTTACCGAATTGTCCTGTCTAGTGAGATACTTGGCTCTTCATGTTAAGTTGCACTGAACGTAATGACCCCAGATTTTCCTTATTGTCAGATTCATCCACAGGAAATCAAAATTCAAGTGCTAGGCTCCCAGAAAGGTTAGCTTTACCTCTGAGGTTTAACCATAGCTAAAAACATCTGGAAGGAAAAAAGCTTGTTTTCCTTGTATGTGTTTAATTTTATCACTATAAAACCTAATTAATCTGATTGATGTGATGGTTTTAATGAAGCCTGTTAGCTACTCTTCTTTCTAGGACACATATCTAGGTAATGTGCCATACATTTATACATATGTTAGTTATAAGCCAAGGAATTAAAGCTTCTTAAGATATATTCCGTAGAGAAATAATCATGTTGGTGATTAGTGTTCTGTTTGTCAATAATATTTATTCGAAAATCTTGAAGGAGCAGATGACTTTCTCACATTTATTCATTCTTCTATGCTTTAGCGAAGGTCAATGACAATGTGTTCTTGAATTTCCAGGGTTAAGTTTATAATTGAGGAGATTGAAAGAGAAGAGGCAGCTCTACGAGAGGACCTCTACTCGGCTGACAGGAAGTTTGCAGAATATTACAATGTAGGTGAAAAAGAATATATTTAGGGTAATGTGCAAAACGAAATTTCAGTTACCTGAGTGTTTCATGATATGTTTTATTATAGATAAGTTTCTTGCTACTGCCTGTGAATTATCCTTGTAACCCCAAGTGCTAGTAAGTTCTGATGACTGTCCGTTTCTGTTCTGAACAAGGTCCTGGAACAAATACTCGGGGTACTTATAAAGCTTGTGAAGGATCTGAAGTTAGAACATCAACATAAATATGTAAGCGGTTTCAGTGTTCTCCAATTGATTCAGTTGCTCCCTTGTTCTCATTTTCCTAACTCTGTATATTTGTAACAGGATGAGATGCAGAAGACTTGGTTGTGTAAAAGGTGCGAAACCATGAACGCAAAATTAAGGTATCATTATCATCATTCACTGTTTAGTATCTAAATCTGAAGCTATTTCAGTAACTAATGTCTCTTTTTTCTTCTTTGCTTGAAGGGTTTTAGAACATATTCTCCTCCTTGAAACATACACCCCTGAATCCATACCAGCCTTGCACAGCATCAGGTCTTTAAATCAACTTTTCCAGAACTATATTTCGTACTATCAACTCACAGAGAAGCCTGCTCTCACCTCTAATTTTGTTTCGTATTTTTTTTCCAGGAACTATCTAGTGGAAGCTACCGAGGAAGCTTCAGCTGCATACAACAAAGCGGTTTGTATCTTATCCTCTCTTTAATTGCTTAGCTCTAACAGCTTTTGCCCCATCTTCATTGATTATATAGAGCAATAACCCGAGCCTGCGAAAATGACCAGGTTACACGTCTCAGAGAATACCAAGGAGTGGATCCTCATTTTGATACAATTGCGAGACAGTACCATGACATTGTTAAGGTACGTTAAAATAAGAGCAAACGATCAATTACTTATGTTCCCCCTTTTACTAATTTGACTTGTGAGAATGCAATTACACAATGATAATGAGAGGTTCATATTTTCTGTAGAAACTAGAAAACATGCAGTGGACAATCCATCAAGTAGAAATGGACCTTAAAGCGCATGCTTGAGATCGCTAGATTCATCATGCAGTGGACAATCCATCAAGTAGAAATGGACCTTAAAGCGCATGCTTGAGATCGCTAGATTCATCTATATAACTGTTTCATTCACTACTAGTAGTCTAATCTCTTCCTTTGTTGTATCTATTACTATGATTTTGTCCTTCAAATCTCTCACAAATGAAAAGAACAAACTAGATTTATCAGTTCGGTCTGTAACAAAACAAAACCTTAACCAAATGAAACCAATGGACAACAATCAGCTCTTGTCTTTTTGGATCTTATGCAAATATACAAGACAAATGAAAATATGTTAGAACAATCTTGATTGCTGTGAATTTCCAGATTGTTAATAGCTGATTCTGCCGTCCTGTTAAGAAGAAGATTTGAGAAAGGAAAACAAAAAACGTGTTATTAAGTTACTGTCTCTTTAACTGTAGCAGTAGGCCCGGGACGGATCCACACATTTATTTAAACCCTAATTATATGAATCTTCACCATTTATTTAATCTAATCATCTCTTATTTCTTTCTATTCCACTCGTGACAGGATTTCCATCTCATGATTATTTCAGTCGTTAAAAGTCGTTATTGATGGGGATATATATTAGTTTATATTTTATTAATTCAAAAATCAGCATGATAACTTATTATTTATGTTTTCAAAAAAATTAAATCAAACATCAAATTATATATATATATATAAATATATGACGTAAATTTAATTAAAATATATATGTTTATTATTGTGCTGAAATTTTAAAAGAAAACATTCACATATCAAAAATATTTTAGTAAATATATTTATACAAATTTAGTTGATTAATATTTTAATGAATTTTAAAATGTAAATTTATTTTAAATTTTATAACTGAAAATATGTTTTAAGATAACAATACGATGTAAAAATTATATTTTTGAAAAAAAAATATTATAAATAAAAATTCGTTTTTGATTATATAGTTAATTATATATATATATTAAGAGTATTATAGATATTAACCGCTCTAACTTTTAACGTGAGAGCTCCATTGCTAAAATTTATTTTGCAAATAATAGTATAGATAGATAGATAGATCAGAAGTATTAATTACTCAAGTTTTTCATGAGAAAAGTCGTTATCCTCAAAAACAACATGATGAATGAATAGCCTTAATTATAGAATACTCAAGTTGATGGGGATTAGAAATCTCTTGGCTTTTCTGATCAAATGAATCAGGAACCGTAGTTTGTGTGACTTTGTGATGATTACGAAACCCTAAATTTGGTATATGTTTATAAACGTACACTTGTCTTAAATCTTACATCAATAATCTTAAATCTAGCAAAATATTTTAGTTTAACAAATCACAGATACTCAAAAAAGGAAAAATACTCAGCCACATGGGATGACAAAAAGTTTTTTTTGACTTTTTAACAACTGGTCTTTAATGTTAAGACCAGTTGTTAAATCTTACATCAATAATCTTTAATGTGGAAGCACCGTAGCCTATTGGTTAAGGTTTAAAGGCTTCTACACCCATGTCTAGGGTTCGAATCCCAGACTATGTAATTTAATGCAGATTACAGGAAATCCAGGTTTCAAGTCCCGGAGAGAACGGTTTATTAAACAATTATGCAGACTACAGAGGAAAAGCTTGCAAGGGATCTTCAACATGGTGCAAGTAAATCTGGCCAGGCGTGGATCTTCATAGGACGGCTCAGATGATGCAGTTAGACGTAGGTCTTCATAAGGCAGGTAGTATTGTCGGTTGTCGAATCGTCTATGTAATCTTTCCTATATCATAATTGTAAGATCTAATAAATCAGCGTTAAAAAAAAAACAACTGGTCTTTAGTTACGTTTTCACAAATAATCAAAAACGGAAAACAATGAAGTTACTTTCCTTTTTTTGCAGCTGCACTTTAGTTAGTTTCCTGTTCTGTACCAAGAAAAAGGAAACTTCGAGAAGGTCAGTATTTACCAACGGTAAATTATAGAGACAACAAAAGAATGGAAAATGTGTAGTGTTTACTCTATAAATACTTCTCCTACGTATCTAATCTCCTTACAATTCTATCCTGTTTTTCCAACGTTTTGTTTTCCTTCCCTCTACTCTCTGTTATTGTTAATGGGTATCTGCAACCAGATGACGGAGACTTCAACCTCAAGCAACCCTTTGTTGCCTCTCAAGAAACGCAAGAGACCTGTCGATGACACAACAGACAATGTCCTCGCTGTTGCCACAAAAAAGGTTGCACTTTTAGGGAATTCAAAATACAAAGGAGTAGTTGAACATCATCGTAACGGACACTGGGGCGCTCAGATATACATTGACCACAAGAGGATTTGGCTAGGAACTTTCAAATCTTCTGTTGAAGCCGCCATGGCTTACGATAGCGCATCCATCAAGCTCCGAAGCTTTGATGCTACTTGTCACAGGAACTTCCCTTTGAATACTTCCACGGTTCACGAGCCGAACTTTCAAAAAGGCTACACAACGGAAGCTGTGTTGGAGATGATCAAAGACGGTTCTTACCAACAAAAGTTTAAAGATTATCTTAGTCTCCCTTTTCATAATGTCGCTAGTATCAACTTAGTTGGATCAGAACGAGTCCAAGGAGATCAAGACTCAACCAAGTACCGTTTGACATGCACAGAGCTATTTCGGAAGGGATTGACTCCAAGCGATGTTGGAAAACTCAACCGGCTTGTGATACCTAAGAGGCATGCAGTAAAGTATTTACCTTTCATAAACGAGAGAGAAGAGGGTGAAATAGTAGAGGATGTTGAGGTTGTGTTTTTTGACAAAACAATGAGACAGTGGAAGTTCAGGTATTGTTACTGGACAAGTAGTCAGAGTTTTGTCTTCACCAGTGGATGGAAACGTTTCGTCAAGGAGAAGAATCTCAAAGAGAGAGATGTTATCGTCTTTTACAGATGCGATTTAGTAGGTCAAAGCAAGAACTTCTTGATGATCCATGTTCAATACAGTTCTGAGGGAGAAGTAAAAACAGAGAACTTCGTTAACTCTAAGCTAAAAGAAGAAGAAACCAAATCAGTGGACAACAAAGGAGGGTTTATGCTCTTTGGTGTTAAGATCCAATAGCTACTTCGTTAGAGTTTGTTTCTAATATAGAGTTCATAATGTACTTTTTTGAATTGCAACAGTTAATATACTGATTTAGTTGGAAACAAGACTTTTTCAAATCAAATCTTCTTTTATAGTCGCATATAACCAAAAGAAGAGAAAAAAAAAACGGAAGGAGAAATCTCAGAAAATAGCTTAGAAAAAAAAATCTCAGAAATATAAAATTAAAACTTACGAATTATTTTCTTAGCGTCTTGAAAAACTAAAAGTTCATTATTGATTGGTAAATAAAATCTAAAGTTTTTTTTTTCAAATTTGCTTTTACAGTAGTTAGCTTATTTATTTATTTATTTTTAGTTGAGTGGTGAATTAATAGTTTAAAAACTTCAAAGAGTAAAATATGAAGAAAAATATCGAAGCTATAATAAAACAAAAAAAAAGAAAAAGAAAAAAGCGCTAAAATAATTTTCAACTTTAAAATTTAAGCTGAAAAAATTTAAGCTGAAAAAATCTCAGCTGATTACAAATGCTTTTTTTAAACAACTAGGTGTTTCGCCCGCACGTGCGGGCATAGAGATTTTATAACTACTTATTAATACATGTATTACTAGTTAAAAAATAATTTTAAATTATTATTTATCTTTTCATTGAAAATTATTATGTATTAGAAATTTTTAAAATTCCTTTATGCACTATATTCATTATTAATAAATAATATATAAATCTTAGAGATCATTTGATATTCTCTTTCAATTATATAGAATTAATAATTTTACTTAATATTTAGTTATGTATTTTCTGTTTTTAAAATTTTAACCATTTTATTAAAATATATATTTTTGCATAACAACACAATATTGTTCCAAAAAAGGATAACAACACAATATATTAGGAATTATCTTTTTATTTTAAATATATTTTAAAATTATGAATAATTTTTATTTTTATTAATTGTAAGCACTTATCTAATTAAATAAACACTAAATTCGTTTTTTTTATTTTATCTATTTTATTTAATTTATTCATTAAGAGTATAAACGATATTATCCGTGCTAATTTTTAATGTGAGAGCTTCGTTGTCAAAATTTACTTCGCAAATAATAGTATAGATGAACGAATAAATCTCGTAATCAAGCCATTTTTAGTAGTACTGAACAGTTGACTTTTGACATGTTTAAAATGTGTTGATCAACAAAAGTATGTGATTTTTAGTAGTTCTGATTTAAAGTTGAAAATTAAAATAGTTTTCCTAAATTTAGAAATTTATGTGCATATAATTTTAATGATTCAGATAAACAAATTATCTTTTGGATTTATGCATGAAAAGACCTAGTTTATATACAAGTCGCATATACCAAAAAGAAATGGACATGGAACCCTTAAGAATATAAAATTAAAAATTTTAAGATTTTTTTTTTAATGTACTCTTATTCATCAACCGGTCAAACCGGAATTCAGTGTTTGATACAAGCTTGATTCAACCAAAAATTTTCTAAATCAACCATTACAAGAGTAGCTTCGCTCGCCTACTTAACCGACACCATCTGCTAATCTGCTCGGGAATCCTCATAAAATCAATCTCCGTTCTTTGCCATTGATGTTAACCACAAGGAGGTGGGGTTTACCTCGTTGCCTCGGATGCCGGACTCCTCGACTCCTCGTGACATCGCCGGAGTAGCTAGATTTTGATAATCTCCCCAACACTTGTATCTTGACTGACCATGAAGCTCTAGACTCAAACGGTTAATATGTAAGAGATAGCAAACCTTGAAGAATGCCACCGAGACCTTACCGAACCGTGGACTGAGGAGGAAATCGAGCGCCAAATACCGGTAACAGATAAAGCAACTCAGAACCTCCTAACAAATCAGGCTGCAATGAGGACAAACTAGACACCGGGTCTTCAGTGACTGCAATAAGAAAGAGAGAAGCCTACCATGATCACCAAAGGAAATCTCAGCACTGGGATGGCTAAAACACTAATCAAGTCACTCCGCCAACCAAGAGGTTCAAGACCAACGACTCAAACGATGGCCCCAACCGACGGCTTGACCCGAGAACTAGAGAACCTAGCACGGTCTTCTTGCGCTTCAGAGCTACTCCTTGCTGGTGAAGCTAAGTAACAGGCACTGAAGCGGCACCAAACAACTCAAGGACATTTCCAAAATGAAATGATGAGCAACAACCCGGGTTGGTAAGTGAGGTGGTCTAGCAAGTGGAGAGCGTCATGCAAGGCACAACAGACTCTGCCATAGATGACAGAAGAAGCTGAAACCTCCAGAGAACGCAGACGCAGAACCACAAAGAGACCCTGACCACACGACCAGCAAGCATCCCTGTGTACGTGCCGACGAACCGTCATCTCCTCTGAGCAGAAACACAACTCGGGTCCGAGACGAGACACCAAGTCTTGACTCCAAGAAGGCTTACACACTCCACTCCACAGCGAAGAGACTTCGCCAATAAGTCACACCTGATGAAGAACCGGAGAGAGCACGACCTATCCACCATGCACCTTCACCTCCTCGACGACAGACAAATCTACAACAGGGAAATTGAGATCTGCCATAGCCGAACCCTAAAAAGCCGACTCCTTTCCTCAGTAAACCTCGCCATCTCGTTGAAACTCCAGAGAAAACACAACCTACCACCAGATCTATCTCCCCTCGAGGTAGATCTAGGGTTCCGGCGAGTGGGATCCAGACTAAAGGAGAGAAGCAAAGTGAAGAGAAGCAGAGAGGAGAGGAAGTCCAACCGACGTCGGAACCCGAAAGCCAAGCGCCGGTGGAAACAGTATCGTCTTTTTATCACCTTTTAGAAGAGAGACTTTTTTTTTTTTAGGGAAATTGCCACAAATACCACATTCATAGTACCAATGGCATAAGAGTCTTTTGTCACTTAATGAAAAATGTATTTTTGAAAATGTCTCATTAGTGGTGGTAAAAATGAAAAGTGATACTATGAAAGTGGTAAACATGTAATTTTCCCTTTTTTTAATTTGTTAGTTGTTACAAGATTTATTTTCTTAACAAAAACTTAAATTTCTGTATGCTCTCAAAATTCGGTAGGACATTATTAATTTGTTAATAAAATCTAATGGTTCTTAAGACGCAGCCTATTGAACTTTTAGTTTACATAAGTTAGAGCTGATGATACTTTGATTTGGGAAATTACTACGCCTATACACACTTTTCAATCTCTTATTATACAAATAGACTAACAGTGCGGGATGAATGTTATATATAAAACTAATTTTAATCTATTCTTATCTATTTGTATTCATTTTTACGTATTATGTATATAATTAAATTAGAGTAAAGACATAAATCAAAACAATACATGTTTTTTTTTACGATCATATTTTGGTAAATGAATCAAAATAATAATTTTATTTATTTTATATGGTATATAACTAAATTTCAGTGACATGGACATGGACATAGATATATAGTATATTTTAGTATAAATATTTAATATTGAGAATTAATACTTATATGATAAACACACAATTTCTAATGTGCAATTTTTTAAAGGGAGATTTACTAAATATGACTCAAAACTTGATTTTGATTACAAAAATATACCTAAATTTGAATCAAATGTAAAAGTAACCCAAAAGCCTTGTGAAATTACAGTCATCCTCTTGTGACCAAACAAAAAAAACAGAACTCATTTTACGAATATATCCCCGCTAAGTCTTCTCAGTCTTCTGTGATTTTGTTAAGTCTTCTGGACGACATCCACGGGAGTCGTCTGGTATAGTTGATCTTAAAAATAATTTATAAATTTTGTAAAAAATATTTTGAAAAGCGAAAAATTAAAATCATATAATTATAAACAGTTTTAAGTGATATAAATTAAGATATAATAAAATTGAATTGTTTTCAACATAGATGAGTGAACGTAGTGAATCATGATATTCTTTGGTCTAGGGTTTGGCAATATATGTTGTAGTATTGTATGTATTTTTAGGGTTAAGATTTTGGAAAGCTTAAATGTTTTTTTAAAAAATTAAATTTTTATCTACATGTGATGATTTCTATGTATATTAAACACCTTTTAAGTTTAATTTGATTTTATGAAGTGTTTAGTTAGTTAATTTAGTTTAGGGGTTATGTTTAGGGTCTACACGACTAACATGTAAGTCGTCTGGGAAGTTTTCTAACTCCCGCTAAAAATATTTTAGGTTTTTGCTAAAACTATTTTAGTTTCCTGCTAAAAATATTGAAGTTTTCTGGGCGAGACTTACAAGTAAGTCGACTAGTAAGTCTTCTGATCAAAAATATTAACATTATAGGAATTTTTGTTTCCATATATAAATTTTTTTTTACATATTCTCTCTCCTCATCTCAAATGGCTGCAACAAAAATGGTATGTTCCTCATTCTAAAACTCTCAAACCTCTCTCTAATCTCTTTGAATTTATAAACACCAAACTTTATATCAATTTATTGTTTTTTCTCATAGCTTTCTCACTAGTTTATCTTGTTTTGCAGGTTTTTCATCACATGGTTTTTATCTTCCACTCATTTAAAGGTAGATTTATTAATTTTAGATATGAATTTTTGTGTGTTCTATAAAGATAGATTTATCTAATATTCCACTCATTTTCTCTGTTTTTAAGCCATTTGAACGTTTTTGGAGATGAAGGTTTTCAGATCTGGATTTGGATATGCAGGTTTTTCAGAACTGGAAGACTTCCAAACGACTTCCAGGAAGTCTTCCATACGACTTCCAGGAAGTCTTCTGACAGAGTCTTATCCCATGTCTCCCTTTCATAATAGATATTAGCGTTTTGGTAAGTTCTTATGTTGATTTTTCTTCATTTGCTAACCTTATGTTGCATAAAATTCATATTTTTTTCCAGCTTAAAACTCTTCAAACCCACTATAATCTCTTTGACATGAAAACACTAAACTTTATATGAATATTTCATTTTTGTGTCATGTCTTTCTCATTAATCTATCTTTTTGTTGCAGGTTTTAATCAGATGGTTCTCATCTTCACTTGATAATGTACTTTGTGTGTTCTATATAAGTATGACTATCTAATTTTTCACTCATTTTCTCTATTTTAAGCCATTTGAACGTTTTTTTGATATGATATACAAGTTTTACAGATCTGGGTTTGATATACATGTTTTTCAGATCTGGATCAGACTTTGGAAGACCTATGGAAAGTCTTCTAAAATATAATGCGCAGAAAGTCTTTTGACGGGATCTTCTTCCATATCAAGTGGAGTTTAAGCTTGTCTTTGTAGAGGAATGATCTATAATATTTTTGTTTGTGGTTTGTTTTGTGATTTGCATGTGTACTCCTTTAGTTGTGACTTTTTACGTAAATTTGAAAAGATATTAATGAAAAAGTTTGGTAAATATGTTCATTTTCCACGACATTATCTTGCCAAAATTACTTGACATAATTGAAGTTATTGATACAACTTCAATAGCCAAACACAATAACACAAAAAAATTAAACAAATTTATTACAACTAAGGGAGAAGAATTCTCAAGAAAACTTAGTCAAATTCACAAAAGATAAAACATTACATAAGTTCAAAGCTAGAACACTTCATTAGATACATAAGTAAAAATTATATCTTATGATCTCAGAAGACACATTAAACCATGTTACTTGATATTTTTGAAGTTACCTAACACTTTTAAAAATTATATAAACATATCTTAAAGTTACTGTACAAATTTACAAAAATTAACGTAGAAGACTTCCACGGAAGTCTTCTCAATTAGCTAGAAACTTTACTAAGCATGAATGTTGGTAACCTTATGAATACTAGAGATTTTTCCGCGCTTCGCGCGGATAATTGCTTTTATTATTTTTTGTTTTAATATTTAATAGTGTCATATTTAGTTTGAATAATAACTTGGATAAAAATAATTTATTTGCATTTCTATTTCATCCTCATCGTAAACAGTCCAATTTATCATTAAATAATCTGTTTTGCTTTTAGTTTATTATTAGGTGTTTTGTCCGCGATGCGGGCTTAAACATTTTCATAAGTTTTGAAAAGTTTTTTGTACACTATATTCATTATACTAAAATAAATTTTAATATTTTATTTTTAATTATATAATTAAAAAAATTATTTGATTAATATTTAATTATATAATTTATGTTTTAACTTTTTACTAAAATATTTTTTTAGATAACAATACAATATATATAGAAATTATCTTTTTAATTATATTTTTAGATTTTGGATAATTCAATATTCTATTTTTAATTATATAATTAAGAATTTTATTTGATTAATATTTAGTTATATAATTCATGTTTTTAACTTTTTATTAAAAGACTTTTTTCAGATAACAATACAATATATATAGAAATTATCTATTTTTTAAATTATATTTTCGGATTTGGGATAATTCGTACTATTATTAATGTTAATCAATTATCTAATCAAATTAATTAAAATTTCGTTTTTATTTTTTTAATTTAGTTATATATTTTATTCATTAAAGGTATAAATGATATTAACCACTCTAACTTTTAACGTGATAGCTCGATTCCAAAAATTTACTTCGCAAATAATTGTATAGATTAGAAGAGTTTAAAACGTGTGTGTGAGTAAGGGTCTGACTGGTTCAACCGCAGCGGTTGCGGTTGTGGTTGCGGGAGTTTGCGGATGCGGGTGGTTGCGGTTTCTAGCGGTTTTAAGAGATTTGTATGACTGGTTCTGCGGTTAGAAATTGGTGCGTTTGCGGGATACTTATGACTGGTTAACTACCAAATGCAGCAGCGGTTAAATAATAAATTAACAATATTTACATTTTATACAATTATAAAAATATCAAAAATAATAATATTATAATAAATATAAAAGTTATATTTAGAAAGTTATACTTTAAATTTTTTAAAAATTATAGAAAATAATTTTATTTTAAAGTTTTATAATATTAATTAAAATATAATAGATATATTTTAGCATTTTTATAATTCTAATTTAATTTTTTATTGAATATTTTTATTTTTGTATTTATATTATTTTAGAAAAAAAGAAATTTTTGTTATCCTCCCGCAACCGTCCGCAACCGCAAACGCTAGCTGGAACCAGCTTTTGAATTTATGAGGTTCCGAGCGATTTGGAACGGTTTGAAGCGGTTTGAGCGATTGTTGCAAAACGCCAACAACCGCTACCAACCGCAAAAACTGCGTTTGCGGGTGGTAGCGGGAAAACCAGTGATACCCTAACTATTGACATTGAAAGAAAATGACAAAGTTTAACTATACTGGCAGCCTTCATTTTTCGTGATTAATTAAATATCGAACAGTGAAATCAATTTCTCGAGAAAGAAGAAACATTTTTTTGTAATTTCAGTCACTAACTGAACGTGACTTTACATGGAGCCAGATAAATAGAATTTTTTAAAAGAAAAATTATTCTTCAAATTTAAAACATGGAGATTATACAATATGGAAATATTCATGTTCTTTTTTTTTTGGAACAGAACTGAAATCGAGACCAAGACCCCAATAGTTTATTCCAATCTGAAGAAAATAATTGTTTGTCTGCAACATAGACATCAAGTATCATAACTCTATGTACGGTTTAAATAATTGTATAGCCCCATGGAAAATATAATATATGGACGAACCTCTCCTAAGCCCGCCAAGGACACATTCTCCACTTACGTCGCCTTGTAAACCTGCTACTTTGCCTCCATGTCCATGGTAGAATATATGCATACATGTATTGAAATAGCTAGACTCTGACGTTGTAAAAAATGCATGAAATGGCTTCACGCTTATATATTTTTAAATCTGTTCTTTTGTGAAAGAGATCCTGTTGTACGAAACACTTAGTTTCAAGTATTTTTCATGTTTCTAATAATCTGCTAAAGCAAAGAGAAGATTATAAATTTAAAAGAGATGCATTTTAATTAGAGAAATTGATTAAAAGTGGACGAAGTTAACGTCTCTGTTTTCAAGAAATGCAAGACGAAAAACTTATATGCACACACAAACTATATTTTAGGTTGCTGACAAAAAAACACTATACTTTAGGTTTAGCAAATTTAGCCCAAAATTTAGCAAAAACCAAATTATGTGACATAATCGGCGATAATCTGTTAAACCGCACGAACCGGCGAATTCGATTCAAACTTGTCTGTTACAATCTGTATCATAACCAGCACAAATCAAAGCACTGATTGAGAACAGAAAGACATATAAACATTCAGATAATTAACTTGAGTAGCCAAAGAGTAAATAGCTAACCACCAGCAACACATATAGACTCAGTAGTAAGTGTTGTAGTAAGAGGAGGAGCAGCAGCAGCAGCTTGCTGGACCGGCGCAGCCACTGGTGCTGTAGCTGCAGTAGTTGGGTATGCCTGAAGTTTTTCAAATAAATAATTAGTCATTAGTTGATGAAATTAAACAACTCTTAATCAAACAAACTCTGGCTAGCTTAATAACTGTCGGTTACCTGATTAGGATGCGCGCAATAAGCAGTGTCTTCAGGCACTGGTGTTGGTGTTTGTGAAGCAGCATAGACAGCAGGCTAGCACATTTTGAGACACAAACAAATTGATCGTATGCTTGGAAACTTTCTCACAGTTCAAGCATTGTTCATCAAAACTTAAGTGTGATGAAGCTGCTTGTGTTCTTAACTTGGCGGCTTTTCCATTCATGACTCATCTCTTTACTAAACTATACACAAAAATTATTTCTACAATCAAGAACCATTTGAAGAGTTGATAAATTAAAAACAGTTTCGTTAATATATATATAATATATGTATGTACCTAGACTGATGTTTTAGATGGTTCTCATAAGCGCTGCAATTCTTCCATATTTGATGTGGCCTATTACTATAATGTTGTCAACCTATGCAGAAACAACATGAGAACGACGTAATCTCCTTTTTCCAAGTCCAATTCGTTTTCTGAAGTAGCTGAGAATGGATGAGTCACCTGTCGATATGATAGAACGAACATGTTGTTTATGAAGAGTATTTTTCATTCTCTTAGATAAGAGATGATGATATTTCCACAAGATAAAAACTTACCTCAGCTAGAAAGTATGATGTTTTCTCTGTTAGAATCGAAGGAGCAGCAGATTGTCGTGTTGTTCCTCGGTTACTAACTAAAAAACAATGTGAGTTTTGATGATGAGATTCGGATATGAAAACTATACATCAATTACTAACCTCGAGGCTTCAATGTCACTGAGGACGGCGGCTATTCTGAAATGACAGTTCTTCTCCCTTCGACCTTGAGCTTGAGTAGAATAAGCAATATGGTTAAAACAACAGAGAATACGAAAACTGAAGTGTATGTGTTTAAAGATACCATGGCCACAAGCCTCTGGAAGCTAAGTCTTATGTTGCTGTGATTCAATATCAGCCCGTTTAGAAGTGGCTTCTCTTCCGCTAGTTGAAGCTTTGCAAGGCTTTCTGAGCCGGATCTTCTCTTACACACACTTGCCACGTTGAATCCTTGTCTGCCTGTTTGCTTTCTGAAATTTTAACTCACATTACAATATTAGCCAGCATCATGATCATTGTCAGAAGATTACATGCGTCTCTGCCGCTAGTATCATGCGGCTTTAACATGTAAGAAAGTAACGAAATGACAAAGATGTAAAATTAACAACTGCGAGGAAAATCTAAACAACAATGCAATTATATCCCTTGTCATACCTGTTCATATCAAAAAAATGTATCAAACGGAAACAGAGCTCCGATTCAGCTAAGCCAGGGCCCATGGGGAGATGGTTTTACAGATTGAGCAACTCGAGCCTTCCCTGTGGATTTTGCCGATTAGGTCGTCATTGACTGATGAGATTTTCAGGTAAATTTTGGAGGTTTCGTGAGTTTTTGTGTGGAGTAGGGAATGGAATTAAGGGTTTATATAACCTCACAAACGAAAGGAACCCATACGATAACATGTCTTTTGATTGATTGAGTAAATAGGGGGTTTAATGTGAAAGAGTGGGTAGATCAAGCGTTACTAAAGACAAAACGTTGAAGGTATGAATCGTCGAAGGTTCTCTGAAGAAGAATTCACGCATTTAACCTTTGCTGTCGACGAATAGACTACACCAAAGGATGGGCCTGAGAGTTTATAATACAAAGTGGGCCAAATACGATTTGCTAATGGGGTAAATATTATGTACGTGAAGTTTTTAAATGAACTGAAATAGAAAGTGATATGGCAGATTAGAGTCTTCTGATTAGCTGATTTAATTGCTGACGTGGACAGCTTCTCTGATGCTCATATAACCCTTTTAGTATAGGTTAGATCACCAATTAAGTTATAAATTTCATTCAGTAGCCCCAATATTAACTAATATACATGAATTAACAAAAAAAAATTAAAAAGTCGTTATAGTTTTAGAAAAATGAAAATTTATTAAACATTGACGCAGACGACTTCCACAGAGGTCGTCTGATAGACTTCTAGGAAGCCGTCCATTTAGGTTAGTTTTACAATTGATTTTTAACCTACACGACTTACATGGAAGTCGTCCATCTTTGTTTGTTAAAATAAATCGAGACGACTTCCATGTAAGCCGTCTAGGGAAAATGTGTTAGTTTTGCATTTGACCGGATTTTGTCAGAAATTTGACTTTTCCTGGACGACTTCCATGTAAGTCGTCCAGTAGAAAATTAAAAAAATCAATATTTTATTATACCTAGACAACTTCCATGTAAGTCGTCTCAGGTTAGTTTTGCAATTGAAAAATAAAACAAAAAAAAAATTTCTAGAAAACTTATACGAAAGTCGTCCGTCCGACGACTTACATGGAAGTCGTCCAAGATAAGCAAGGTTTGACCAGAATCTCGGAATAAAATCATGGACGACTTTCGTGGAAGTCGTCTGATGGACGACTTCCGTGTAAGTCGTCTAAACAAAAATAATTTTTATTGTTTTATTTTTCAATTGCAAAACTAACCTGAAACGACTTACATAGAAGTCGTCTAGGTATAACAAAATATTGTTTTTTATTTCTACTGGACGACTTACATGTAAGTCGTCCAGGAAAAGTCAAATTTTTTATACAATCCGGTCAAATGCAAAACTAACCCGTTTACCTTAGACAACTTACATGGAAGTCGTCTCGATTTTTGTTTTTAACAAACAAAGATGGACGACTTCCATGTAAGTCGTCTAGAAAAACACATTCAAAAGTCAATTGCAAAATTAACCTCTGCATTGGCCATAAGACTTCCATGTAAGTCGTCTACAGCCAGACGACTTCCGGATAAGTCGTCTGGACGAACAAATCTGGAAAAAAAAAATTTCATAGTTTCAACCAGTGAGATAACTTGTTTAGCACACAAAAGTCTTCTCCAAGCACCCATAATCTCAAACAAAGAGTCGTAAGCTTCAATGGCTCTATGAACCATAAAATTTTTAGAATCAAAATCTTGGGTTTTTTGGATTAATATGGAGAGAAAGTAAAGAGATGTTGTTTTTGGTTCGTAAGAATTGAGAAAGAAAAAGTGTAAATCGATTTTTAGGTGCATTAAGAGCTTCAAATTGGTTGTTCATAGTGGTTAGTGTATTAATGGCAATGACAATATTGTGAATACTTGAGGAAGATGAGGGTGATAGAGTAAAATATGCATTTTCAAAAAAAAAAAAGTGATGGCATTTTTGTGAATAATCTGAACTTTAGGGGTGAAATAGGCAAGTCAAAGTTCCAAAAAAATATGGGTTAGTTTTGTGTTTGACTTCAATTTTTGAGTCATATTTGCAAAAAGCCCTTTTTTAATGCAAATTACAAAATTAAAATATTAAGGTTTCAATACCTTTAAAATACAAATTTAGAAATTATCATATTTAAGTATTTTTCTATGTTATATAGTTTAATTTTAAAATATATTAGTATATAATATGAATGTCTAGTAAATGAGACTTCATATTCATACGATGTATGATCATTTGTATCTTGTTATTACCAAAAAAATTAAACCATTGATCACAAAATTTAAGTGTGAGACATTTAATGTTTTTAATAATTTATAGTCGTATTAAAAATTCAAAATATAACATATAAGAAAAAAAATATTTTTTATTATATAGTTAATGTGGTTGTTTAATATCTTCTAATAATATAAAATTAAACAAAAATAGCTAAGATACAAAAATGATTATCAAATATTTCTCATTCATAATCATTAATTATCATATATATGTTAATCTTATAAGGCAATTTCGTAAATTTTATTTAAGAAAAGTGCGAGAATATTCCTTTGTATAATATTTATCAATTTAATAGTTAGTTTAATAAAAAGTATAATATAAGTTAAGATGAACCAACCTATTTCTCTAAGAAATCTGAATTTAATTCTCATGGTGACACGTGGCTACAAAACAATGTTGTAATGTTTCTCGATTAATATATAAAGGATACTTCTCATAACAAACTTTTGTTGTGTATAATGTCATATTTATCCATGAACTAAACTAAACCAATCTTTTGTGAATCAATATTTACTCCACTTTATTTTTATCCTTTACCTTTTCAGTTATTTTAGAACTAAATTTTCTTACTTGTCATCTTCTAGGATAAGTCATTAGTTTAATTTATAATATTATTTAAAATTGTATTTTAATATATATTTTAAGATAAGTAATAAACATTAACCTATTCTACCGATATATATACTATTATTTTTAATATATCTTTAATATATACATTTATCATTATATTTGAATATTTAATTAACAAATATATATTAACAATTAATATTAACAATATATACCGATAATATCATAATTATGTTTATCTTGTATTTATTTTATGATTTTAATGATTAATATTATAGTCAGTTTCTCTTATTCTTATTGAAAATATTGATCCAAATACATATTATTACTATATTAAAATTAAGATTAAAGGTAAAGCATCATTGAAAATATGTCATAATATATAAATTATGTACTTATGTTAAATATTTTTCATATATTTAATATTAAACAATCATATTCCTAACCTAAAATAAATTACTTTGTATTTGTACATGACATAACATCTTTTTTTTTGACAGCAAGACATTCACACTCATATTGACTCTGTAAACCAAATCGGCAACTCTGCATCCATATGAACGACGAAAGATGGTTGTTTCCTAGCACTACGTGCCAAGCTATCCGTCCTTTGGTTTTCCGTTCGGGGAACATGGATGATGTCTGAGTTGAGGAAGCTTCTTCGTAAAAGCTTGATATCTTCCAGGTAGGTTTTAAATGCTGGCCATTCTTCTGGTTCTGAAACCATCTTCACCAATTGAGATCAATTCGTTGCAAATGTAACCTGAAACTGTGTTAGGTTCTTCATACATTCCATTGCCCAAATCAACGCCTCCACCTCAGAGTGAAGAGGTGATAGACACGCCCTTACATTCCTTGCTCCTAATAAACCATGAAAACCTGGTAAGGTACTATACCATCCTTGTCCCGAAAATAGTTCATTCTCTTTCCACGAACCATCTATAAAACACCATCATCCTGTAGTTACTAATGTAGGTATGGTCTGTACTTGCCTCTCCCTTCGTTGATCAGTGATAACATGTGCCTCAGCCCAAAGCGTCGATTCCAGTTCTGCTAATCTAAGTGTTTCCCTTGGATCAATATCCAGATTACTAAACACTTTATTGTTCCGACCTTTCCATATATACCATAATATCCATTCAAATTGGTGATCATCCATCTTTGGAGTAACTCGCCAAAAGAGATGATCCATGTTACCAAAAAATGAACAAGTAGGAAAAAAAATTAGAATTCGATGGTATTTTAGATAATGCCCACACTTGACGTGCTGGAGGACATTCAAAAAACATATGATTAATTGATTCCTCCGGGTCTCTGCATCGAGCACAACAAATATCCCCTTGTATTCCTCTCCCCCGCAATTTCTTCATTACCGCTATACAACCTGAAACGAGTTTCCATAAAAAGTGCTTTAACTTCGGCGGGCACCGCACTTCCCAGGAGAAAGTTTTTAACGGATCCACTGTGGGTCCATAAAAATCTGGTGGTTTTTCCTTATCAGGATAGATCTGTTCTACCTGATACCCTGATTTGACCGAATTTTTCTCATTATTAGTGAAATGCTATCCATTCCTATCATCCATCCGATGTCTACTTAATGGAATACTTTCAATAATTTGTGCATCATGAAGATCCACCAAATTTCGGGATTCTAAATTAATGAGGGAATCCACTGTGAGATCCGGGTAACTGTTTTGAAGATTTTTGTTTGCTGGTCTCGGGCGAGTGGCTGGGATCCAAGGATCATTCCATACTGAAATAGATGAACCTGTTCTCACCCTTTTAATTAGTCCTTTACAAACCAGAGATCTAGCAGAGATCATACTTCTCCAGCCATATGACGGGAGTAGGATCGGATCGGTTCAAGGGGTGAAGCATTCCTATAGTACCGTCCTTTAAAGACTCTAGAGAAGAGAGTGTTTGGTTTCTCAATCAGCCTCCACAGTTGCTTTCCAAGCATCGTCGTGTTAAAATCCATAAGATCCTTAAAACCTAATCCACCATTATCTTTAGGGAGGCATAACTTATCCCTTGTTTTCTAATGCATGCCTTTTGTGCTCCCTCCTGGACTCCACCAAAATTGAGCTACTGCACTCGTTAATTTTTTAACTGTAGCTTTTGGTAATCGATAAACAAACATGGCATGATTTGGCAGAGTCGTAACCACCGACTTAATAATCACCTCCTTCCCACCTTTAGTAAAATATCTAATAGTCCATCCATTTACCCTTTATTCAAACGTTCTTGAACAAATCCGAACACTTGGACTTTAGATCCCCCAAGGCTTTCGGGTAACCCTAGATAAGATCCCATTCTTCCTAAATTCTGAATACCCATGATATCTCTCAACTCTTGTCGACTGGACTCTTCAATCTTGTGTCCAATTTGAATTGAAGATTTCTGAAAATTAATTTGTTGCCCGGAAACAGCCTCGTACTCTTTTAAAATCCTGAGAATAGTTTTACATTCTTCTCTGTTTGCCTTACAAAAGAAAAAGCTATCGTCGGCAAATAACAAATGAGATATTGCCGGACAAGCTCTCGCTACCTTCATACCAGTTAATTGTTTTACCCTCTCCGCCTTCTTGATATTCACAATTAAAGCCTCAGTACACATAATAAATAAATACGGAGACAAAGGATCCCCTTGACGTAGACCTCGCTGGGGAATTATAAGTCCTCGCGGCTGGCCATTGAGGAGGATCCTATATTGAACCGAAGAGATACATTCTACTATTAGAGTGATCCAGCGAGGATCAAACCCCATTTTGTTAAGAAGGGCTTCAATAAAACGCCACTCTATCCTATCATACGTCTTGCTCATATCCGTTTTAATGGCCATAAATTTATTTTGACATGACTTATTTGTTCTCAGACCAGGAAACATTTCTTGCGCTATAACAATATTATCCGATATTAACCTTCCTGCCATAAAAGCCGATTGTGTCTCCGAGATTAATCGGGGGAGGCAAATTTTCAGTCGTTGACATAGAACTTTCGATATAATCTTGTAACCTACATTGCATAGACTTATCGGCCATAGTTCCATCATCCTTGTAGGTCTCTCTACTTTTGAAATCATGCAAATATTAGTAATATTTAATCGTAGATCCAAGTTGCCTGTAACCAAGTAATTATTCACCATCTCAACCAAGTCTTTCTTAACAATATGCCAGGAGTGCTGAAAACATAGGGCTGTCATTCCATCCGGGCCTGGCGCTTTCTCTGGATGCATCATGAATAAAGCCTGGCGAACCTCTTCCTCTGTTGCTGTTCTCAATAGTATCTGATTCATTTGAGGGGAAATAGACGGTACTATCTCATTCAGAAAATTATCAAAGTCCGTTGGGTTTGTAGTACTAAAAAGACCTTCAAAATAATCCACCGCCACCTTCTCAATTCCATTTTCCTCTGTAATCCAATTACCTTTATCATCATGGAATCCGACTATTTTATTACGGACCATACGCTGCTTTGTCAGAGCATGGTAAAATTTGGTATTGAGATCTCCAGATGAATGCCACATATTCTGGCTTTTCTGATGCAAATATTCCTCTTCATCCTTATACGCCTCTTGTAACTTTCTGGATACCTCAAGGATGTCCTCTTGTGATCTACTATTATCTGACTGGATCTCCTCAAGTGCATGTTGAAGATCTTTAATTTTATCCTTTCTGTATGGTTGATTATCCTTTCACCATGACGAAATTTCATGACGACAATTACTAATTTTTGTAACAACATCCTTCAGTTGTCCTTCATGATTTTCTGTCCATCCTGCCGCAATTGATTCCATAAGCCCCTCTTGGCCAATCCATCTCTTATCAAACCTGAACTGACCCATTTTTTTCCTTAATATCTCATCCTCCAAAAAAGCTATCACAGGGCGATGATCAGAGCCCACCATCCTCAAATATTCTGTGTAAGAACATGGGAACAGTGTATGCCACTCCTCATTTGCCAAGGCCCTATCCAATCTACATCTGATCGTCATTGCTCCTTTTCCTTTACCTCTCTTTGCTTGCCATGACCATTTATTACCGTGAGCCAGAAATTCTAGTAGACCACTATTCCTTATCATATTGTTAAAGGGTATGGATGAGGTGGAACTTCTCAGGGATCCCCCATCCTTTTCATGATTTCCAGTAATCTCGTTTAGATCTCTAATAATAAACCATGGTTCAGAGCGTGATAATCCATACCGAGTTAGTCTCTCCCATACCTGTTGTCGTAACTTTCGCACCGGGTCCCCCATAAACAAAAATAAGAAAAACTTGTTTTCTTTTGACCACCGCCTCGATATCTATCATTCTGTTGCTAGAAAATAAGATTTGAACTTGATACTCTTTATTGTAACAAAGAGCCAAACCACCACTTCTCTCGTTTGGATCCACAGTAACCAAACTCTCGTATCCAAAATTGCAAATGATGCTAACATCATTTGACATAACATCAAAATTGCAAATGATGCTAATAATTATTTTATCCGTAATATCAGAAATGTTATCAAACTAATATATTTATAACCAAAATAGAAAATATTTATAAGCTACAAATTGAAATTTAACTAAAAATATTTTAAAATATATGGAAGCATGAACATCTTGATTAAAACATAAAATAACACTAAAATTTTGACAAATGATAAACATAATATAAATATAATATAAGAGAATACAAAGATAATATTTAGTAGTTTATTATTTTTTGTGTTTTGTCTTACTATTTTTAAAATCTAAATTATAAGAACATATAATGTTTGTTTGCTATTATTATTTTATTTCTGTTTTATGAGTTGTGATTGTTTATAATACTTAATGCCATTGGATTTCTTTCCAGTCCACAAATACAATGAGTGCTTAATTTTTAAATTCAAGTTTCCTAATTTGGGTATTTATTTATAATTTTTTTTGATCCAAATTCTATCCTATAAATAAAACTATGAAACAAAAAAAAAATTAATACATTGATTACCAATATGAATATTGAAATTTTTTTAATTTTCTAATTTCAATTTAAATTTGCATATGATTTAATTATTATTTTTTACAAAGAAAAAAAATCTTATAAGTAAAATTGTTAGGTACATATATATATATATATATATATATATATATATCAGTCTACACATGGTACGGACCATCAACTAGTTAAATATGAATATACATAATCGTGTTTATGTAAGCCATAACGATAAATTGGTATGATTTTTTTTTAATTTATAAGAATAGTTTAATTTCCGGTTAAAATTGAAAATTATAAAATTAAAATATAAATGGCAATCCTCTTAAATAGTTAATTTCTTAACTTTTTTCACGAAAAAGCCTCAAGAGAGAAAAATGACCAAAAAAAGATTTCATTAAAGTGGCAATAGACTTTTATTTTCCTTGATTTATAGATATACATATATAAATAAATAAATAACAAAAAGTTGAGAAAATAAATACAAATAAAAAATATAGTTTCGAATTACATGTTTTCAAATTCAAAATTTTATAATTTTTATAGTTTTCTTCAATTTTTGTTTTTGAAAGTCAAAAAATCTTTTTGAAACTATTTTTAAAATTTTATTCGAAAAGTTTATATATTTAATTTTTATTTCTTAAAATTTTAAACCCAACCCTCAAAACCCCACCCAACTCTAAACCTAAGTTTAGACTTTTTTTATTATTAATTCTAAGGATATGAATGTATATTTACCCTTTTGTGTAGATCAATGTTTTTGGGGTTTTTTGTGAAAATTGATTAAAAGGACTATCCTACGAAATTTATAAACTTGATGTAATATATGGTTTTAAGTTCCCTTGGATGATGGATCATTTGACACAGTCAAAGTTCAGACGTTCCTATTTGGTGTAAACTTGTTACGTTAAACCAAATGCGAGCTTGTGCTCATTTACATAAAATGTTTGATGGACCAGTTGAGTCTATATATCATTTTCTTTCTGATGTCTCTCATCCTTAAAATTTTAGGCTTTATCAGACTATGGGTCCGACATGTGACCAATAAACGACGAAGAATAATGCATTGCCTAACATTCCTAAAAAAATGTTACCATTCATCATTTTTTTCTTTTCATTCCTTACCATTTCTTTTTTTTGTAGAAAAATAAAGAACAAAGTTATTCTTTGTTAGATATGGCATGGAACAACTATTTCTTTTCATTCCTACAATTTTATTCCTCTACGTTCTTTTTCTATTTGTTCCTCTTGTTTTCAGAATGGTCACCAGTCGGATCCTATATGTTTATTCTGGGTCATTTCCTAAATACATTTATTTACCAAAACATAAATTTTCTGTTTTGGAGGAGGAAGAAAATGGTTCTGCTGGAACCAGAATTCGACACTTTCCCATAAATCATTTGATACATTTGGAAAGCAAATAATGATTTTTTTAATGGTAAAAACACTTCTCTCATCAACACTAATTTGCGATTTGCTTCTCTGAAAACATAATGTTGGAGAAAGGCGAATCTTAAAGAGGAAGAGGAAAAGGATCCCAATGAGTCTCAAAACCGACTTATTGAGGCAGGCTCCCCCTTTACCCCAAATTTCGACTTGTCAAATTAATGCCTCATGGATTGATAAAATTCCGGTTAGTGGCTTATGATAGAGTCTTAAGAACCAAGTAGTGTTGATTTATTCGGTAGAAGCCTCTCAGCGTTACATACTAAGATGGAAGGATTACTGTATGCAGCAACATGTGTGAGAAATATGCAAATCCCCATGATTCGTATTGAGACTGACTGTTCATATTTAGTGGATATGACTACAAACCCTGTTTACTGGCCGATCTTCACTTCTGAGATAGATGTGTTTCGCCTTTTCCAAAAAGATTTGGGAGTGTGAACTTAATTCATATCCACATGTACGTATGTGCAAATTTATTAGCAAAGTAGGCTAGGAACATAGGCACTATATTTCCCATGTAAACTAAAGTCGGTCAGATTGAATTGTTTGAGATAAAAATTTCTCCTCCGATAAAAAATTGGTTTAATCGTATAGGCGTTGACAAAGAAAGTGTTTGATAGACTTTCCAAAACCCTTTTTTTTAACACAGAATTTCATTTATTTGAAGAGGTCCAACATAGTGCATTATAACAAAACAAATTTTGGGCAGAACATTCGAAACAAATGTAACAACAAAAGCGTTAAAAATAGTAAAAAATATCAATAAGTACCATCAAATTATCGTATAGAGCACTCCAAAAGAGACAAAGCGGATCTTACGGAGAGCGAGCAGAGGCATGAAGGGGATGAAGGCCCATTAAACATGCAAGTAGAAGCTCATAGGAGGGTCATAACCTTGAGGGTGATGACATGATTTAACCAAATCAGACCACCGCAGGCTAGTAAACGTGCGGAGCATCACAACATTAATGATTTCCAACTACATCAACTGCCAATCGTTTTCTCATGAAACCTCATAGGAGGCTGAAGACCAAAATCTTAATCTGAGCTTAAGGCTAAATGAAAATCCATGAGTGATAAATTAGAGAACTGCAAGATCTACTTTTATCCACAGTAGCGGCTTTAGAAGAACGCAGCATGATCCAAAGTCCAACTCCCAGTGATGAATCCTCACTCACTCAGACCAGTAACAACCTAATATACACTTGAGGCATTGATGTCTCCAATAACAAGATCACACCATCGACCTTCTGATCCGGTACCCGATCGTTGGCCTTCCAATCCGAAAAAAGCCAAAATTCTGTTACAAAAAAATCATTCCAAAATCCATTGAAGCGCCTTTTAACACCAGATAACGAGAAACATAAACATAAACCGCCACAATCATAAACCCGAAGAAGAGCCCATACCTGCAAACCACCACCAGCAATGAGACAAGTTGAATACCAACGAGATCTGCTACCACCCTCGAGTGAAATGGAAACCTTTTTTGGTAACCCAACAAAGCCTACGACGAAACATCACTCCAAAGGCTATTGCCGGCAACAGATTGACACACCGAAGAGCCACAACCACCGAAAAGATTAAGCTTTTGATATGAATAAGATTGTGCGAAAAAGAACCGTATGAACAAAGGAGGAGCCAAGGAGCTCTTTCCGGCGCCGACAAGAAGCCTAGCTACTGGAGAGGTAAGACGAAAAGCTTGATAGCTGAGAAAAGACTTGAAAGAAAACTAGGTTTTGGTATTCTGATTAAAAGTGGTTTCTTTTGTGGAGACACCATCTCGTCCTAATTTTCCCAGCTTATTTTTTTCTGTAAATTTTCTTTATATAAAGAGATAAAAATTTCAATTAGGTTAAATATTTTCTCTTAAGAAAATTTTTTGGAAGTCTTCTAACAAAAGTAAACTTCCAATAACCCATCTACGCTGTAGATGTTTTATCACTTTTGTTATTAGGATTTTTATAGTAATGCTTTACATAAGTTTTTGCTGTGGAAGCACTATAGTCTACTGGTTAAGGTTTAAAGCTTTCTACACCCATATCTGGAGTTATATTCCCAGAATATGCAATTGCTTGCAAATTATATGATGCGAAGCTTATTCGAAGTTTCAAAGTACTATAGACAGAGCCGTTCGTTGTGGTCGTCTGCTGCAGAGAGAGTTATCCATTGAAAATGTCGTACATGCATAACCGTCCGTCGATCCAAATGTTTTGGGGTGAGCTTCATTGTGGAACCTTTATCCGTGTAATTGTTCATCAATATCGCATATGTTACAGGTAGTTGATATATATAATAGATTTAGAAATTATACGATGATGTAATGGGTTATCCAGTGTTAAAAAAAAGTTTTAGCTGAGATATTTAAGTCACTAACATTTATTTAAAGAAAAAGTCTCCAATATTCTAGTTATCCTTTTATTATTTGGAAAATCATAAATACAAAAGTTTAGGCTTTGAATGTTTTATGGATTTTGAAAGTTTTTAGAAAGAGAAAAAGTGATTAATAAAATAATTTATTTTAACTAAACACTATTGTTGGTTTTAAAGTTTTTAAAGTCTAATTCCCATTCATAAATAAAGTTACGAAATAAAAAAAATTGTAAGACACATTTTAATAAGCTAGAAACATATAACACAAAGTCTCAAGTGAAATATGTAATATATTATGATGCACCTTGCACCAAATCTCATGTTAAGGCTTGCTCAACATGTCTTCAAAGTTTTGAATAAATACAACTAAAATAGTCCATATATAGTATTGTAAATATGCTTAGAGTCGCTTTTCGGACACAAACAAAACGTTCTATAACAGAACAAAAGTGTTATAAAATGTATACACGAATAATAAAATATTTAGCTAGTTTGTAACTTTCCTTGTACATATTTTTACTAGCACTTTAAAAAAAAGTGCTAGTAACAACTTGATTTTGGTGTTGATATGTAGTTTGAAACAAACCGATAAAAGACTGACCAAATCTTTAACATATTCTATTAGGTTTGCACATTCAGGATTTGCGACGGTTCAATTTTTTTTTTCCGGTTTTTGATTCTTTTGGATATATAGATATAGATATTTGTGGCTTTCAGGTAAGTTCTTTAGGTTTTTGGTTTAGTTTGGAAAACAAAGATAAGGAATTGGCTAACATCCAAGAAAATTGATCCAATTCACTTTTTCGAATAATATGGGTAAAAAATATAGTTCAAGTTGTTCGGATAAAATACTAGATAATATGGATAAAATATTGATTAATTCAGATAATTTATTTTGGATAAAAATATTCAAACAATTCGATTTTTTAGATAATTTATTTTTTAACAACAACTTTTATTTATATAAAATGTAACATTAGATAGTAAAAAATCACCAAATGCAAATATAAAATTAAATGAGAGCAATACAACACTTAAAATAAAAGTTGAGGAAGCTGTCTTCAGAACCATCTTGTTTGATAATAGAATAATAATTCAATTTTCCTTGATGTGATCTCTATGTTTAGACATCAAAAATGCAATGAGATTCCAGAATTTTCTTCTCGTTTTTCTTTGTTGTATAACTTTGTAAACTTCAAATTTAGATCTATAGATGTCCATTGGTAAATGATTCAATATAATGATTCTATCAAATGAAATAAGAACCAGAACTGCCAATCTTCAGCGATTTTAAAAACATCGCTATACAACTAAAATTTTGCTTTTCCAGTTTAGATTATTGCATGTACAGTAAATAACCAAACAAGGTGTCGAATTGCAATCTATGTAAATGTCAATTGCCTTTGTGGTTGCATCATCATGGAGAAATCCCATTTTCAATTTTGAACTCTCGATTGAGTAAAATCAAAAGAAGCCAATGGGATTGTCCATCAACTTCTAAATCCCTGACTCCAGTACACTCTTTTCATGGCAGCTTCCAGGGAATTTGTTTACAAATTAACACAAATAGGTTGACTGATATGTCGTCAATCATGGCCAGGAAGTACACGCTGGAGATTGCAACAACAAATTGAGAGAAATACTTAACAATCTATTCGCTGTGAGTAAATCTGAATTTCTTCTCCATTAGAGAGAAGAACAGAACATATAAAAATTGCTTTGAAAAATGCTTTTGATTTCCATCACGGAGAGTGTATATGTGAGACGCCAAAGTATTGTGAAAAAAGACGGTAAACACAAATGGACTCACTGTAAATACTCTCCAATGCAAAATAGAATTGTGGAAAATGAACTTTTTTTTGGATCCACCTGTTTCGATTTTGAAAGCTATGAATAGAAAGGAGAGATTAGACATATAAATCATATATTCAACATTGGAATCACAATCTGCAGGTGAGAAATTGCAGAAAAAGTGATAGTCAAGGCAATCGCCTTAACGATCTTGGAACCGCCTTTCCCTTGCAATATGTTTTTTTAGATAATTTAGTTTATAAATAATAAATATGGTATTTGATTATCTTAAAACTAAATATAATTATTAATACTATTAATATTTATAGTTCTATAAGTTATATTTTGAGTATTTGGATACTCATTCGATTTTGACTTCGGTTTTAGTTTTTCCTGGATAGAGAAACATAAACTGTTCGAGTGTTTGCTTTCAAATTCGATTTTTTTGAGTGTTTGCTTTCAAATTCGGTTTTGGTTTTGATTTTTCATTTCTGCTCCGTTTGTTTCGTCCATCTTTGGATAAAACATCCATGCCTATAGTATATAATGCATTTTGGTCCCAAATAGTCCAATGATATTTAGATAACTAAAATTTTTAATAACTAATGATTAGATGGAGAAAAACGCATCAACCTAGTCAGAAATTAAAGCAAAACATAAGTTACTCTATTAATAAAACAACTAGACTTTGATCCGCACATCCGTGCGGGTAATATTTCATTTTTATAACTTTTGGGCTAAAAATTTTATGATTTTAATTTTTTTATTACTAAACTAATAAATTATTTTATATAAAAAGCTGAAAATTTTGATGAGATTATTTATAAGTTTTTCAACATATTTTGTCATAATTAAAAATAAATATAATTAAAAATAAATATTATTTTTAATTAAAATTGATTTTTTAGTATCTTAAATAAATTAAAAAAATTAAAGTTTTCGAATAGCATATTTTGTAAATATCACTTAAAGTAAATGTTAGCTATATTATATTATATTTGGTATATAATCATTTTTAGATAATATATTGCTTTAATTTTAAAAATAAATAAATAGATAATATATAGTTGTAGATATAAAAGTTTAACATATATTAAGAATTTGATTTTATATAAAAATATTTAATAATTTACAAATTTTACTCCTTTTAAATGGTGAATAATATTTAAACTTTTTAAATGGTGAATACTATTTTATTTATTTATTTAAATGAAAATATTTTTAAAAATTAATTTACCAATTTAATATCATTTCATTTTTAATTCATATATTATGTATATTTTAATATAAATAGACAATAATTATAAAATTTATAAAAATTTAGCATATAATTTTATTTTATTTTGTTTTATGATAAATTTTTATTTAAAAGTAATTATAATAATATTTTATTACTAATTACGAAATTATTCAATTTATTAATTTAAAAAATATTCCCTAAAATTAATCCATATTGCTTACTCAAAGCGAAATCTACAAATGTTCGTATTGAAGAAATGTGCAGCTCACTTTTAGATTCCTTACCTTAAAGACCATTTTGTACTTTAGAAACAAAATATTGAACAACGACCAGCTACGTGGCAACAAGCCATCCAAAGGCCAAATAATGGGCAGTTTCGTAGTTATCATTTATCACTTTGCCGTTAGGCACCGTTGCTGGGAATGAAACACATTCAAGACACTTGTCTGAATATGAACATCATTATTTGCTTACCAAAACAAAAGGAGACTAGGAAAAAAAAAATTGTGCTATAAAATGGAGATGAACCCGATAGGATTTCGCCACCATCTTTTGCAGCCGCATAATTTATATCTCCCAATCTGTAACTCAACATTGTTCTCATGGCTGATTTAAACTTACGGCAGTTTCCCCCTCCTCCTTACGCAACGAGTACGACGCAGACCTTGTTCAACCCCCAAGAGGACTTACCGGGACCGAGATGTGGTCATACACTCACGGCAGTTTATCACCGCCTAATCCTCTTCGGCGGGGTTACTTTAGTCCCGAGCGGTGGATCCGATAACAGTACGTCTTTCATTGACTCCCTAATCCTACGTTTTCAAAATTGTTAGGGTTTTGGATTTCGTAACGTTTCTGGGACGTGGCTGTTTTTTTTGTTCCAGGTTTACAATGTTTAACCAATTCAGTATACTGTCTCAATTCCTTAACCAAGAAGTGGACAAGGTAACTGAGAACATTGATGTATCTCTCGTTTTCAGATGTTAATTAGCTTGTTTTGCTTAAGGTTTTTTGTTGTTGTAGATCTATAAATCATTTGATTAATGGTGTGTAATGATCCTTGATTGTTCAGGGTTTATCCAGAAGGTGAGCCTCCATCTCCTAGGACTAATCATGCAGCCGTCTCATGTGGCGATGGGGTCATTATTCAGGTGATATTGAAATGATCGTTTAAAGATTTTCCTTGGTTAGGTTTTGATTGTGTTATCTAGAGTCTAGACCCTCTATATGTATCTGACTGACACATGAGGATCGGATACTGTTTTCGTTGGCAGGGTGGAATTGGTCCATCAGGCATTTGTAACGGAGATCTCCACGTCCTTGACATGAGTAGTGATACGTTCAAATGGAAAAAGTATGGTGTCATTTATGGATTTCTGTGAGATTATATATATATACACGTTACCTTTTATCAATGAAATGTCTTCGCATTTAATTTATATTGTTCAGAGTGGTGGTTCAAGAGGGTATGGCTCCATGTCCTCGCTATGGCCATGTAATGGGTTTAGCTGGGGAAAAGCTTGTTATATTCGGTGGAATCAACGGTACAAAATATCTATATATTCGTTCCACTTTGGTTTGACATTGGTATACGTAGGACAAGCATGAGTAACAAATCATTAACATACCAATTAGTGTAGTTTTCAATCGCATTTGTTAGCATTGCTCTATATATATGTCTCCCTCTTAGAGAGAAAATTTCTCAAACAAATGTATAACATACCAATTAGTGGAGGTTTTAAATCGGATTTGTTAGCAATTACTCTATAAATTAAACCTTTCATAACAACAATATTGCATTTGTTTATGATTATTCTTTTTTTTGTGTGGGTGAAAAGTTTCTAAACGTTGATATTTAACACAAGTTTGTTTGTTTATGTCTTATGAAGAAGGAAATTTGGTTCTCGCCGATACATGGGCATTGAATACGACTAGGCACCCAAATGTGTGGGAAATATTGTACCCATATGGGGACCTGCCTTGTGGAAGAGTGTTAGTAAATTTGGTTGATTTAACTGAATAAACTGATGTCAATCATTTTTGTTTGCGTTAACTCTTCTTCCTTGTTTCATATTTTTATTAAGGTATGCTTCTGCTAGTAGTACTCGAGATCATCGTTATTTTATGCTCAACGGGGGAAGGGACCAACATGGGATGGTATATTTTCTTCTCCTGTGTAAAGATTAAAAAAAAAGTCCAAAACGTCAAGCGCTATAACTTTTCTTGTAAATTTATTCTTCTTTCGAGTTTTTCTCTATGCATCATGGCATATATATTTACCCTAATGTTTGCCTTTGCAGCCACTGGGAGATACTTACAAGCTGGAACCATTTAGCAGTAGTGGTTTTTGGGTGTGGACTCGTAGTCCACACTTAGATCTTTCCAAGAGATACCAACATGCAGCGGTCAGAACCAGAATCTTACCACACCACTTGCAATACACACACACATATACACTAACTGCGTTTACAAAATGAATTAAAAGGGGAAAGTATCTTAAGCGTAAAAGAATTATCTCTACTCTTAAAAAGAGATGACTGTTATTGCCTATTGACATGAAATGAGATGCATGTAGAAAAATATTACTAACATAATCGTCGTCTCTTTTTTAACAGGTTTTTGTAAATCTGCGATTGCATGTCTTTGGGGGTGCGCTGAGTAATACTCACCTAGTCGATGCTGAAGAAGCTGTTTCAGGTAATATCTAACTAGTTTTTATATTTCATGTGACGTTTTGCTTTTGTGTATTTGTTTCCCAATTTGTTTTTGGAGCTTTAACCAATGGTTAAGTGTTGAGTTCTCCTTCATTTATGGAATGCAAAAAAGTATGGATGATACTTTCTTTGTTTCTTTGTAGTGCTTGATACTTCTACTGGTGTATGGGTTGATACTTCTAATGAAGTTATGCGACGTAGTCTCCATGCTGCTGCATCGATTGGCAGCCGCATATATGTGTATGGTGGGATTAGAGAAGGTAATTATTTTGACCTTTTTCGCATATACCTAAGCATTGGTAATTTTGCAGCTTTCATTTTCTTTACCATTTTTTTGTGTAGGTGTATTACTCGACGATTTACTAATCTCTGGAGAACTTTTAAGTTCTGGACCAACAGTCCCATCCTTTTTGTGGAGGTCATATATCTGAACTTCTTACACCCTTTTAGTCTATGCATAATTTGACTTTAAAAATCCCTCTTTTTTTGTTTATTGGGTAGATCTCAAAACACTCCAAGGCCGCCTGCGAGTGACATGAACGATGGTTATAAGCCAAATTTCTCCAGAGAGAAGTTACATGACTTGGTTAACAAGGTATGAAAAAAAAACATATTCTCTACATCTTCACATACTTCATGCACTTACTTGGTTGATGTGACTGATGTCTAGGTCATCTCAACCTTGTTAAGACCTCAAACTTGGGAACCTCCTGTCGATAGAAAGTTCTTTTTGAGCTTCCCTGAATTGGCTGAACTGTGCTTCGCTGCGAAGCAAATCATCGAGCAAGAGCCAACAGTGTTGCAACTATATGCTCCAATAAAAGTCTTTGGAGATCTCCATGGTCAATTCGGTGATCTGATGCGGCTATTTTACGAGTATGGATATCCTTCAAGGCAAGGAGATATCGCGTAAGTTCAATACCAAAGATGTTCTTCTAAGTCATTATGACAGAGTTTTGCTCATGAATAGTCACTGAACAATTGTTTATAATATATATATAATGTGCCTTCAGGTATATTGATTATTTATTTTTGGGAGATTATGTTGACCGAGGAAAACACAGCTTAGAGACCATAATATTGCTGCTTGCTTTGAAGGCGAGAGATAGTCTATATACATCATCTATATTGATATTGATAAATAGCATTTTATTATTATTGTTTTTATCTTCAAAGATGCGTATATGTGTCTTTTGTGCAGGTTGAATATCCGAAGAACATCCATTTGATCCGTGGAAATCATGAGGCTGAAGCGACGAATACAGTGTATGGCTTCCTAGATGAATGCATAGAAAGAATAGTACGTGTCTGTCAATCTGTTCACAGAATATATATTTTCTACTTGTTCTTGGCTAATGAAGTAATGATAATCTTTTTCTCTGTAAACCACCAGGAGTGTAACGATGGGAATCGTGCATTTAAATTGATTAATGATTTTTTCAGTCATCTTCCCCTTGCTGCCCTAATCGAGAAGAAAATTTTCTGTGTACACGGTGGGATTGGTTCCTCAGTATTCACAATGGAACAGATTACAAATATCAAGAGGCCCGTTGATATGGATTGCGAATATAATTACAAAGTTGTCAAAGACTTATTATGGTAAAATAAAATAACATCCACTTTTCTACTAATTCTTACTTATTTTCCAAGCTTCTGTCTTCTACATATAAACAGGTCTGATCCTACAGCGCATGATAGCATTTTGGGCATAGGAGTAAATGAAAGAGGGTCCCATATTGTCTCTTTTGGGGTAAAAATTCTTTCTTTTCTTTAGATAACATTTCAAGCTCTCGGTCACTACTAAGGCATGGTGTCTTGTATATATATATATATATGCAGCCTGATAGGGTCAATGCATTTTGTGAGAGGAATGATATAGATATGATTATAAGAGGGCACGAGTGTGTACTTGATGGTTTCGAAAGATTTGCACAAGGAAAACTCATTACTGTTTTTTCTGCTACAAACTACTGCGGTAAGTATTTTTGGTTTTATATATTGAAAACAATACAAACATCCTTTTGAAAATGTATTAGTCTCTCTTTGCACTAGGGTAAGAAAAATAAAAATATATATATATATATTTTGGTATTGTGGTAAAATATATATATTTTGGTATTGTGGTAAACAGGAAAGTTCAAAAATGCTGGAGCAATATTAGTTATCGGTAGAAATCTAGACGTTGTTCCTAAGTTGATTCATCCTCTTCCACCTCCCATCTCACCTTCAGAAAACGTTCCGGACAAAGCATGGATTGAGGTAAGACCTTCTGGACCAGTATTATATAGATCATATGATCAAACATGTTTCGGTTGTTGTTTAGATTTATTTTTCTTTCTGCTCCCAGTTATCTCTGTATATCTTCACAAATTTAAAAGTTTGGTATAAAATTTAACATTTTTACCAAAAAAAAACATGTTTCTGTTGCTGAGTTTAAATATTGTTTTATAGGTGGACAGAGAGAGGCCGCCTACTCCAATTCGCGGGCAACGAAAGCCTGACTTTGAGCAAGGCTCAACTTCATAAAGAAGAGATTTTTTATTGGGAAGTTGCGGTTGAAGAGGTGAAAGCGTTCGTCTGCATGTCACAATAGTGTGGAAGAAACTTATGATTATCATTTATCTAGTCCCTAGCTTTTGTTTTCTTATAACTTTTAAAGAACTTGTTTTACAACTTTATTTGGTATTTGATGGGAGACTCAAGTTTCAAAGTGGATAATTTCTTGACCATTTTAAGAATAATTTTCATAATATGCAAATCTCCTAAATAGATTCCCTAGCTTTTGTTTTCTTATAACTTTTAAAGAACTTGTTTTACAACTTTATTTGGTATTTGATGGGAGACTCAAGTTTCAAAGTGGATATTTTCTTGACCATTTTAAGAATAATTTTCATAATATGCAAATCTCCTAAATAGATTTTTATTTTTTTTTATTTAAAAATAGCACACATATGGCAAAGTGAGCAAAATAGGTTTTACTAAAAGGTTAAGCGACAATTATATCTTCATTCATAAATATATACTGAGTGTTCTACCCGCATATGCGGGCATAGTGTTCTTATAAATATTTATATATTTATAACTATTAAATCAAAACTAACATAATAAATTATTAATTATGTTTTTAAAAAAGATAAATCAAACACTAAAATTTATATTTTATAATAGAAATAAATATTTTCAGATAAAAACACAACATATTTAGGAATTATCTTATGTTTTAAAAATATATTTTATTTTTGAAAATTTTATTATATTTACTTATAGTCAATTATCTAATATAACATATAAATAAAATATTATTAATATATATTCATTAGTTTTTATCAAAATATATAAATGGTTATTGGTGTGTTAAATTTTAAGAACATTCGCATATTAGAATTATTTTAGAAAATCATTAGCATTTAATTATAATTTTTTTTATATCTAACTATAAATTTTATAATAAAATATTATTTTCAGATAACAACATAATATATCTAAGAATTATCTTATGTTTTAAAACATGTTTTTACTTTTTAATCAGATAGATTTGAAATTCTTTTTTATTTTTTGATTAATTTAGATAATTTATTCATTAAGGGTATAAATGATATTAACCGCTCTAACTTTTAACGTGAGACTAGGTGTTCTACCCGCATATACGGGCATAGTATTCTTATAAATATTTATATATTTATAACTATTAAATCAAAACTAACATAATAAATTATTAATTATGTTTTTAAAAAGATAAATCAAACACTAAAATATATATTTTATAATAGAAATAAATATTTTCAGATAAAAACACAACATATTTAGGAATTATCTTATGTTTTAAAAATATATTTTATTTTTGAGAATTTTATTATATTTACTTATAGTCAATTATCTAATATAACATATAAATAAAATATTATTAATATATATTCATTAGTTTTTATCAAAATATATAAATGGTTATTGGTGTGTTAAATTTTAAGAACATTCGCATATTAGAATTATTTTAGAAAATCATTAGTATTTAATTATAATTTTTTTTAAATCTAACTATAAATTTTATAATAAAATATTATTTTCAGATAACAACATAATATATCTAAGAATTATCTTATGTTTTAAAACATGTTTTTACTTTTTAATCAGATAGATTTGAAATTTGTTTTTATTTTTTGATTAATTTAGATAATTTATTAATTAAGGGTATAAATGATATTAACCGCTCTAACTTTTAACGTGAGAGTTCTGTTGGAAAAATTTACTTCGCAAATAATAGTATAGATTAATTGACGAAAAAAACGCTTTCTCTGATGGCGATGGCGATGACGAACCAGTTCTAGGGTTCTGATGGTGTTTCGAAATTGGGATCCGGGAAATCGATGGGAAGGAGGAGATTTCGATTGGGTTATCAGCAAAGGAAAGATTGGATTCTCAGGATACGGGACTTCTGAGAGGGATGGTGATCGCAGTTACTTTGGGGAAATAAGATTTAGAGAATCGCAGGCAAAGGATCGAGATGGAGTGGATAGGATCTCGATTGCGATTCTCTTTATGCGGAGATCGTGTGATTTCCCAGGTATTTCTACAAATCATTCATTGCAAAGGATTGTCATTTCTCATATGGAGATTGAGGAAATCATTTACGGATTGGCTACGATGGGGATATGGTATTTGTGGATCTCGTGGGTTTGCGATAAACAGATATTAAGGAAAACTTGGAAGGGAAAACACAATTATGGTTTCAATTGTGGGATATTTGGTCTTAATAAAGGAAAATATGGGTGTAGAGAATCTGGAAACAGTGATCAATATAAAAACCATGGACGGAGCTTTATTTGCTGTATCACTTTTTTAAGTTTCTTGATATTTCTTCATAATAAAGATCCTTCTTTTGCTATTGTTTGCTTGATCATGACTCAGAGTCAACTTTTGGGATCCGGTGGGGACAGCAAGGAGGGTGAGGGGGCTCGGAAAAGGTTGAAGATCTCGGTGCCGCACTTTGACAATTCGGCTCTTGTCAAGACCTACTCAAAAAGTCTAATTGGAAGATGCATGAATCCACCAGAGCAGGATATGCAGGCACTGATACAGAACATTCCAAAAATCTGGAAGCTGGAGGATCGGATCGTGGGGACGGACTTGGGGTTTGGCAAATTCCAGTTCGATTTTCAGACGGAGGAACAGATTGAAGGGGTTCTGAAGCTACAACCTTATCACTTTGATTACTGGATGTTGGCTCTTGCAAGATGGCAACCGAGGAAGTCACAGCTGTTCCCGGCGGAGATTCCGTTTTGGGTGCGCGTTCTAGGAGTTCCCATGGAATTTAGGACACGTCCCACTTTGGAAAGCATTGGTGATTCTCTTGGAAAAACGGTCTCCGTAGATCTCGAGCAATTACGTGTTCAGGTGGTGGTGGATGCTTTTCAACAGCTCTGTTTTGAGACTACTGTGGATTTCAAGGGGGGAGAATATTATGAGGCGGAGGAAACTCTGATTTCTCTAAGATATGAAAAGCTATTTGGATATTGCCCTATCTGTGCTAGCTTGTGTCATACAGAAGCTAATTGTCCTCTTGCCAAGCCAGAGGTGAAGATGAGTCCAGAGAAGAGGAGGGAAACAAGAGAAGGTAATGGGGGGGGGGGGTGGCATGAAGGAGGGAAGCATGAGGATAAGGCTCGGAGTTATAAAGGGGTTGTTATTAATGGGAACACGGGCTATCAGCAGAAGGAGAGAGATGGTCGGGACTATTATGGAAAAGGAAAAGGTAAAATGATTGAGGAGAATGATTCTAAATGGGTGCGGGTGGCTGAGAAAGGGAATAAAGGATCGTCTAACAACCGTGGCAACTATAGGGGAAATGGTGAGGCTTATAGGCAGCGAGTGCCACGCAGAGAGGACTCAAGAGTGATAGCTCAGGAGGGACGTTCTAGGGGTGTTTCAGGACCGGTTGGAGATCAACAACTGCTGCGAGGAACGCACACAGAGGTTCAGGAGAGAAAGGTTGTAGAGGCTCAGGAGGAGGGAGAAATAAAGGCTGTGGAGGTCTCCAATCAACAACTACCTTCACAAACTTTTCAAGAAGAGCTTGCAAAGACGCAAGCGACCGGAACAAAGGTCATATCGGACGCAATGGATGCGGAAAGAGGGATACAAGTGATTCAGGGCCTGGTAGGGAATAAGCCTGCTATCAATGAGGATAAGATTATGGAGATGGATGAGATAAGGGAGGTTTTTCTTGCAAATGGGATCGACATGGATGCCGTAGATGATCTACAAGAGTGCTCTGAAAGAGAGATGGAGGAAGCAATGCGAGAGCTGGACAGGGCAGGTGAAGAAGATTTTCAAGAGGACGAGGCACTGGTTCTTGCTGAGGATGATAAGGTGATGGCTGAAGATGAACTGGAAAAGAAACATGGAATACGTAAAAGGCTTTTAAAACCAGTGGAGGGGACTGCGGTCAGTACTAAGATGAGGATTGCTAATGCATTGGCTTCCCCACGCAAGCGCACTGGAGCTAAAACAGGAACACGCCAGGGGGAGATCAACAAGCAACTGGATACTAAGGGCACGTCAAACCCGAAGCCGGGACTACCAAGACCATAATTTTATGTTTCAAAACGGCAGATTGGGATGGAGCAAGCAGGGCTTGGTTCTTGATATTAGCATTTGGAATTCAAAAATAAGCTTTATGAGCATTTTTCTTTTATTAATAATAGTTAAGGATTATGAGATTGCAATGGTTTTTTCACTTTTATGTTGTTTGGTTAAGCAATGGAATACGAGTTTGTTGCGGGATATGTGGTATTTATTTATTACTTTTGATTCTTTTGGAACATATGGGTCTTATAGAGGAAAATATGGGTCTCAGTGTGCTGGAGAGAAATGGTTTTTCAGGTGTATGGGGGCTTTAGTTGGCTCAATAGGCAAAAGAAAGGTAGTCTTTCCGTGTTTTTGGATCCATGGTTGGTTGGGAGTATTTAGTTTTTATTGTCAGAATGGAAATGGTAGAGACGTGTGCACCTTAGCAGGTATAGGGCACGATAGGGTTGTTGTATTAATGCTATGGCCTGTGGTAAATGTCTGGGTTTTGTATGTCAATATCTGTTGGTGTTGTTTTCGGGTGTGGCAGGAACGAGAGAGAATTGGGCAGATGTGCTGGTGGCTTTTAGGGTTATGGTGCAGTGTGGGGTTTCATTTACAAATTGGGTTTCAGTTGGTGAAGCTTCAGGCGATCATTGAGTATGAGAGGCCTCAAACCTTCGGTTTTTTGGGTTACATTATGGTATGAAAAATAGTGAAAATGTGGATATGGTTACTGTATAATTTAGGCTTTTTGGCTAACATCTCAAGCGGAGAGTATAAGGATTTGGGGAACACAATAAGGTGCAATGGCATAATTGAGGCGGTTGGTTTATATTATTTCGAGATCTTTATATTTTTTACTTATCACAGATTATTCCAGGGCGGGTTAAAGGTATTTTGTGAGGAAGTTTACCTTTGTTATTATGGTTCTTGGTGCTTTTGGGTTTTAATGGTATGCTGTCTGAAAATAGTTGTAATTACGATGGTAATAATAAGAATGATGAGAAGGTCATGTTGGCTCTCATATAGCACACCATTATGGAGTTTTAGATTTCACGACTTTTATGCAGCGGATGAAATGAATAGGCGGGAGTGGCTAATCAAGATAGTTAATGTTTTGAATTATGGTTTCACAAAATGGAGAAGGGATGGGGTAGTAGGTATTTCGTGGTTATCTTCAAGACCAAGTCTTTCAGGCTCCAAGGAGCATTCCATTATTTTTTATATATGAATATATTAAGCTGGAATTGTAGAGGACTGGGGAGTCATTGGACCATCAGTTACCTTCGAGAAATATGGCATAAACATAAACCGGGATTCCTTTTTTTATCTGAAACAAAACAAGATGCTGAGTTTGTACAAGGGGTTCAATCCCATTTTGGTTATGATAGTTTGGTTACTGTGGACCCATCTGGGAGAAGTGGAGGTTTGGCACTTTTTTACAATAATGAGTACCAGGTTAAGATTCTATATTCTAGCAATAGGATGATAGATATAGAGGCGGTGGCAAATGGGAAACAAGTTTTTCTTACTTTTGTCTATGGCGATCCGATCCCAAAAATGAGGGATCAGGTTTGGGAGAGACTGACGCGATATGGAATATCACGATCGGATCCTTGGTTCATCATAGGAGATTTAAATGAAATTACTGGAAATCATGAAAAGGACGGAGGGGCTGTGAGATGCCCAACTTCTTTTATATCTTTTAATAATATGATAAGAAATAGTGGATTATTGGAATTTCCAGCTCGTGGTAATACTTTTTCCTGGCAAGGGAGAAGAGGTAAAGGAAAAGGTGCAGTGACGGTTAGATGTCGTTTGGATCGGGCGTTAGCGAATGAGGAATGGCATACGATTTTTCCATATTCATACACAGAATATTTGAGGATGGTGGGGTCAGATCACCGACCAGTTCTGGCTGTCTTGGATGATAAAATTAACAGAAGAAAAAGGGGACAATTTAGGTTCGATAAGAGATGGATTGGTCAAGAGGGGCTGATGGAATCAATTACATCAGGGTGGACAGGGAATCATGAAGGCCATGTAGAGGATTTTTTCACAAAGATTAGTAATTGCCACCACGAAATATCTTCTTGGCGGAAGGATAATCCACCATATGGAAAGGATAAAATTAAAGATCTACAACAAGTGCTGGAAGAAGTACAGACAGATAATGATAGATCACAAGAGGAGATCCTTGAGGTTTCTAGGAAATTACAAGAGGCTTACAAGGATGAAGAGGAATATTGGCATCAAAAAAGTAGAAATATGTGGTATTCATCAGGGGACCTTAATACTAAATTTTATCATGCGTTGACAAAGCAACGCCGGATCCGTAATAAAATTGTGGGCCTTCATGATGAATTGGGTAATTGGATTACGGGTGACAATGGAGTTGAAAAGGTGGCGGTAGAATATTTTGAGGGTTTGTTTGCTACTACTAATCCGACGGAGTTTGATAGTTTCTTGGATGAGATTGTACCATCCATCTCTCCACAGATGAATCAAACATTAATGCGTGCAGCAACAGAGGAAGAGGTTCGGCAGGGTTTATTCATGATGCATCCAGAAAAGGCGCCAGGACCGGATGGGATGACAGTCCTTTTTTCCAGCATTCTTGGCATATTATTAAGAAGGATGTGGTCGAGTTGGTAAATAATTTCTTGGTTACAGGTGTTTTGGATCCAAGGTTAAATATAACCAATATTTGTATGATCCCAAAGACGGAAAGGCCTACAAGAATGACGGAATTAATGCCGATAAGTTTATGTAATGTTGGTTATAAAATCATCTCGAAAGTTTTGTGTCAACGGTTGAAAATTTGCCTCCCACGGTTAATATCGGAAACCCAATCGGCTTTCGTGGCAGGAAGATTAATTTCGGATAATATTCTTATTGCCCAGGAAATGTTTCATGGATTAAGAACTAATAAATCTTGTCAAAACAAGTTTATGACGATAAAAACGGATATGAGCAAGGCATATGATCGGATTGAATGGAATTTTATTGAGGCTCTTCTTCACAGGATGGGTTTTGACCCTCGTTGGATTAAATTAATGAGAGAATGTATATCTTCGGTTCAGTACAGGGTTTTCTTAATGGGCAGCCACGGGGTTTAATAATTCCCCAACGAGGGCTACGTCAGGGGGATCCCTTATCTTCTTATCTGTTCATTATGTGTACAGAGGCATTAATTGCTAACATAAAGAAGGCAGAACGTCTGAAACAGTTAACGGGTCTAAAGGTAGCGAGAGCTTGCCCAGTAGTTTCCCACTTATTGTTTGCAGATGATAGTCTTTTTTTTTGTAAGGCGAAAAAGGAAGAATGTCAGACTATTCTTAGGATTTTGAAGGAATATGAAATGGTTTCAGGGCAACAAATAAATTTTCAGAAATCCTCAATTCAATTTGGACATAAGATTGAAGATTCTTGTCGTCAAGAACTGAGAGATATTCTGGGAATTCAGAACATAGGAGGAATGGGATCTTATTTAGGGTTACCGGAGTGTCTTGGAGGTTCTAAGGTACAAGTGTTTGGGTTTGTACAAGAAAGACTGAACAATAGAGTTAATGGATGGACCTTTCGATTTTTTACAAAAGGAGGAAAAGAGGTGATTACGGCTTTACCCAATCATGTGATGTCTGTCTATCGATTACCAAAGGCTACAATGAAGAAGCTCACTAGTGCTGTAGCCCAGTTCTGGTGGAGCCCAGGGGGAGGCACAAAAGGGATGCATTGGAAATCATGGGATAAACTATGTGTCCCTAAAGATGATGGTGGTCTTGGGTTTAAGGATCTTACGGACTTTAATACGGCGATGCTTGGTAAGCAATTGTGGCGGCTGATAGAGAAACCGTATACCCTTTTTTCTCGAGTTTTCAAAGGACGGTACTACAGGAATGTTTCACCCTTGGAACCGATTCGCTCTTACTCTCCGTCATATGGCTGGAGGAGTATTATTTCTGCTAGATCTCTGGTTTGTAAAGGACTAATTAAACGGGTGGGGACAGGATCATCCATATCTGTATGGAATGATCCCTGGATCCCATCCACTCGCCCAAGACCAGCAAATAAAAATTTTAATCACAGTTACCCGGATCTCACAGTGGATTCCCTTATTCATTCGGAATCCCGCACATGGAATCTATAGGCAATAAGGAATTTGGTTGATCCTGAGGATATTAAAATCATTACAAGTATTCCTTTGAGTAAAAATCAGATGGAAGATAGGAATGGATGGCATTTCACTAACAATGGAAAATACACGGTACAATCTGGGTACCAAGTAGAACGTGTCTATTCAGATAAGGAAAAACCACCGAAATTTTATGGACCCACAGTGGATGCCCTTAAAGCATACTGCTTGAAATTGCAGTGTCCTCTAAAGATAAGGTATTTCTTATGGCAGTTGCTTTCAGGTTGTATAGCGGTCATGAAGAACCTAAATGCGAGAGGAATACAAGGAGACATATATTGTTCCCGTTGTGGAGACCAGGAGGAATCGATTAACCATGTATTTTTTGATTGTCTGCCAGCACGACAAGTGTGGGCATTATCTAAGATACCATCGAATCCGAATATTTTTCCTACAGATTCTTTCTTTACTAATATGGACCATCTCTTTTGGAGAGTTAATCCAAAGATGGATGATCATCAGTTTGCATGGATCTTATGGTATATTTGGAAAGGTTGGAATAATAAGGTTTTTAGCAATATTGATATTGATCCGAGGGATACTCTCAAAATAGCCGAACTGGAATCAACACTTTGGGCTGAGGCTCAGGTTATAAGGGATCAGCCAGTGGCACCGGATGTACATATTAGTTCCATTCAAACGAATTCAGGAAGATGGTGCTTTATAGACGGCTCGTGGAAAGATAAGGATTTGTTCTCAGGGCAAGGCTGGTATAGTACTTTACCAGGCTTTGATGGTTTGTTAGGCGCACGAAATGTCCGTGCATGTTTATCACCTCTCCATTCGGAAATGGAGGCATTGATATGGGCAATGGAATGCATGAAGATTTTAAGACAGGTTCAGGTTACGTTTGCAACGGATTGTTGTTGGGGGTCAAAAAACGGTTACGACAAATTTAACATTCAAAACGTCCAAGGAAGAAAATAAGAATTTCTCCGAAGAGTATTTTTCGGAATAGACTCTTTCTTACGAAAAAGCTTTACGGAAGAAAGAATCGAGATGTCCGACGAAAAGCTCGAAACAGGTCGCTACGTAGCGACCGAGCGATCGTCCCGCTCGGTCGCTACGTAGCGACCGAGCTCGAGCCAAAGCTCGGTCGCTACATAGCGACCGAGCTCGAGCCAAAGCTCGGTCGCTACGTAGCAACCGAGCGATCGTCCCGCTCGGTCGCTACGTAGCGACCGAGCGATCGTCCCGCTCGGTCGCTACGTATCGCTCGGTCGCTACGTAGCGACCAAGCTCAAGCCAAAGCTCGGTCGCTACGTAGCGACCGAGCACTCGTCTCGCTCGGTCGCTACGTAGCGACCGGGCTCGAGCCAAAGTTCGGTCGCTGTGTAGCGATTGAACCTTTCCGAACATCGATACGACACCAGTCCTTGCATTCTCGTCAAACCTTCGAATGCTATCTCCCGAAGACCGTAGCAAGCTCAGTCCATGTTTCCCGCTATTCTAATTCATCGATCAAACTTCGCGGATTAGAAACCGCGGAAAACTCGTAGTAACGTGTCGAGTCGGAAGACGGCCCAAAGGGACCTAAAACACGACTCGAGGCCCATCCTACGATTTTCCTAACCAAAAGCCCGTAAACCACAGCATGGTTCACGCTTGGCCCACGAGGAAGGATAAATGTCAAGTTTCGCGGATAAATACGGAAGTTTTGAAGATAATTGTGAAGATCGGGAAAAATGGAATATCTCCATTTTTATGCTATGACGGCTTAAGGGCAGAAGAGTAAAAGCGTAAACCGACCTTGGAGCTAGTATATAAGGAGTCCTAGGCGAGGAGCAAGAGGGAGAACTTTTTCAGAGCAAACTTAGCACTTAGAGCAATTTAGGCAATTTTCCGTTTTTGTTATTTCGAGCTGCGACTCAATTAGGTTTAGCCGTCTTAGGGTTGCTAGAACTAGGAATCTCGCCGACAGCTCTCGAGCCCAGGCTTATAGCTTGTTGTAACGCTCATACGCAGATTCGGAATAAGATCTACTTTGCTCTCTTTTCGATTTCTTATTTTTATCGTTGTTATTCTCGTGTTCTGATTGCTTGACGTGTGGTAATTAACAGATATCCGGGTCCTCTGGAAAATTAGGGTTTTCCTAGTTTCCTTATTTAAACGGAAATCGACAGTGTGAATTTCGGTTCCCACAGTTTGGCGCTAGAAGGAGGGGGACTTACGGATCAATCTAACCCGCAAAAGCCACTCAACGATCAGGAACGACATGCGAGATTCGACGTGCGCGAACGTCATCTCATTCAAGGGGGGAAAAACGATCGATCGAGCCAAACCTCGAAACGATCTCCTTGTTATCGAGTTGACGATTCGAGATATCGACGTCGCTAGAGTACTAATCGATACCGGAAGCTCGGCCGATATCATCTTCAAAGACACTCTTGAAAAGATGGGGATCAGTCAATCCGAAATCGCGAAATACCCAAGCCCACTGCTAGGACTTTCGGGGGAAATGACCATGGCCTATGGATCGATTAGACTCGCTGTCAAAGCCGGAACCGTGACGAACATCACAGAGTTTCTAGTCGTTGACCGCCCCGCATCTTACAACGTTATCATGGGGACGCCATGGCTGAACACCATGCGCGCAATCCCATCAACCTACCATCTTTGCCTCAAGTTCCCGACCCCTAAAGAGTTTCGCAGGTTTGTTTCGCCGCGGAACTAAAACGAAAGAGACCGATCCTCGAAGTTACTCCTAAGAAAGCGGAGAAAAAGACCTCCAGCAAAGATACGCAAAGTCAGGATTCAGCGGAATTCTTCTGGCAGTCTCGCAGCATCGCAGCTCTAGATGAAAAACGCGAGCCAACATGTGAACCCGTGGTAACGATCTGTCTCGACGAAGCCTTCCCAGAACGCTGCGTCGAGATTGGAGCCAATCTCCACGAGCCTTTAAGGACAGAACTCATAACCTGTCTTAAAAAGAACCTTAATACTTTCGCATGGGCTGCGGAAGATATGCCGGGAATCGACATTAACATAACATGTCACGAGCTGAATATCGACCCAACATTCAAACCCGTCAAACAGAAAAGACGGAAAAGCTAGGACCCGAACGTGCTGCCGCAGTAAACGATGAGGTCGAAAAATTGCTTAAAGTTGGGTCGAAAACGGAAGTAAGATACCCGGACTGGCTCGCCAACCCCGTAAAAAACAGGAAGTGGCGAGTTTGCGTAAATTTTACCGACCTAAACAAGGCATGTCCAAAGGATAGCTTCCCTCTACCACATATCGATTGATTGGTAGAAGCAACAGCGGGCAACGAACTCTTATCCTTTATGGATGCCTTCTCAGGCTATAAGCAAATTAGGATGAATCCCGACGATCGTGAGAAGACTGCGTTCATTACCGATCGCGGAACTTATCGCTATAAGTTAATGCCCTTCGGCCTCAAAAACGCTGGAGCAACTTACCAACGACTCGTGAACCGAATGTTCTCCAAACAACTCGGAAAAACGATGGAAGTTTATATCGACGACATGCTCGTCAAATCCCTCAAAGCAAGAGATCACGTGTCACATCTCGAAGAATGCTTTGCACAACTAAACTCCCATAACATGAAGCTCAACCCGACGAAATGTAGATTCGCCGTGGCATCAGGAGAATTCCTCGGCTACTTGGTCACCAACCGCGGCATCGAAGCAAATCCAAAACAGATCAACGCACTAATCGAGATGGCTTCACCAAAGAACAAGCGGGAGGTCCAAAGACTGACCGGCAGAATCGCAGCACTTAACCGATTTATTTCACGATCAACAGATAAGTGCCTGCCCTTCTACGACGTCCTGCGAGGAAATAAAAAATTCGAATGGTCGGAAGAGTGCGAAAACGCCTTCCAACAGCTGAAGCGTTATTTAGCTACTCCTCCAGTCCTCGCAAAACCCGTGGAAGGGGAGCCTTTATTCTTGTACATCGCGGTGTCGGCAACGGCCGTAAGCGGAGTCCTGATCAGGGAAGAACGCGGAGAGCAGAAACCTATTTTCTACATAAGCAAAACCTTGCTGGATGCCGAATCTAGGTATCCGTTGATGGAAAAATTGGCATGCGCGGTCGTAACATCGGCCCGAAAACTAAGACCATATTTCCAATCCCACACGATTGTCATCCTCACGACTTTTCCCTTACGGACAATTTTGCATAGCCCAAGTCAATCAGGTCGATTGGCTAAGTGGGCGGTCGAGTTGAGCGAGTATGACATCGAATACCGACCAAGGACGAGCGCAAAATCACAAGTGCTCGCAGACTTCTTGGTCGAACTTCCAACGGGAGCAATAACCAATGAGGAACCAAATTCCACCTGGCTCCTCCACGTCGACGGATCCTCATCCAAGCAAGGATCGGGTATCGGGATCCGTCTCACATCTCCAACGAGCGAGATCTTGGAACAATCGTTCAGGCTGGAATTCCATGCCTCAAACAACGAGGCCGAATACGAAGCATTAATCGCAGGTCTACGTTTGGCTCACGGCTTAAAAATACGTAATCTCCACGCTTACTGCGACTCCCAGTTAGTGGCCAGTCAATTCAGCGGAGAGTATGAAGCCAGAGACGAACGGATGGACGCGTACCTCAAACTGGTCCAAGGTCTAGCTCAAGACTTCGACTGTTTCGCCCTTACCCGGATCCCCCGTTCCGAGAATGTCCAGGCGGACGCCCTCGCGGCCTTAGCATCAAGTTCCGATCCAGGACTCAAAAGGGTAATTCCGGTCGAATTCATCGAACATCCGAGTATCGGACCGCCAGTCGTTGTCAATCTCATAGAGGGTCAAGACGACGAGGAAGAAGAAATTACGATACCACCACCATCGGAGCAATCTGATTACGGCTGTGATACCCCATGGCTTCAGACGATTCGAGACTACATTATCGACGGGCAACTGCCCGCCGAAAAATGGGCAGCTCGCAAGATCCGAACACAGGCCGCACGCTACGTAACAGTGGACGGCGAAATCTACAAATGGAGATTCTCCGGACCACTCCTGACGTGCCTGGAAGGAGAAAAGGCGAGGAAAGTAATGGAGGAAATACATTCCGGCTCATGCGGCAACCATTCCGGCGGAAGATCACTAGCCGTGAAAATCAAACGCCACGGATACTATTGGCCAACAATGATCGGAGATTGCGAGAAATTCGCACGAAAATGCGAAAAATGCCAAAGGCATGCGCCAACTATCCGACAACCGGCCGAAGTTCTTTCCTCCATCACATCGCCTTATCCCTTTATGCGCTGGGCCATGGATATTGTCGGACCTCTGCATAATTCAAAGCAAAAGCGTTTCCTTCTAGTCCTTACCGATTTTTTCTCAAAATGGGTAGAGGCGGACTCGTACGCAAGTATAAAAGACGTCCAAGTCGAGAATTTCGTATGGAGAAACATCATCTGTAGGCATGGAGTTCCTTACGAAATCGTAACCGATAACGGGTCTCAATTCATTTCCACCCGATTCGAGGCATTCTGCGAAAAGTGGAAGATACGACTCAACAAGTCAACTCCCAGATATCCGCAGTGCAACGGACAGGCTGAAACAATCAACAAGACCATTCTCGACGGACTGAAGAAACGCTTGGAGGCCAAAAAAGGTAGATGGGCCGACGAACTCGAGGGAGTCCTCTGGTCTCACCGTACCACCCCAAGGCGAGCAACGGGAAAACTCCCTTCGCCCTGGTATACGGCACGGAATGCATGATTCCCGCAGAAGTAGAATTTCCCGGTGTTCGAAGAAGGTTCTTACCCGAACGAGAGGAACTCAACAATGCTATGCTCTTGGACGATCTCGACCTCATTAACGAACGCCGGGATCGAGCGCTCATCCGAATTCAAAACTACCAGCACGCCGCTGCGAGATACTATAATTCCAACGTACGGAATCGTAGGTTCAATCAGGGAGATCTGGTCCTTCGCAAAGTCTTCCAAAACACCGCTGAACGAAACGCGGGAAAACTCGGAGCAAACTGGGAAGGTCCCTATAAAATCGAAAAAGTCGTCCGACCAGGTTCTTACGAAATAGCCAACATGCAGGGCATAAAAATCCCTAGAACCTGGAATGCGATGCATCTCAAAAAATACTATCACTAAACCAACTCGCAATCACTGAACTACGAGACGGCTTGATCTCCGCAAGGAGTACGTAGGCAGTTTGTCGGAAGGCAAATTCAGCTGTCCCCCCTCATTAAAAAAGGGGGGGAGTGGGTACGTATACTCGTATACTCCCAAAAAATCGAAAAAACTTCTTACCACGCTTGGTGTTTTCGACTTATCAAAACATCCTCACCCGTAAAATCAGAACGAGGTCTTCGGAAATTAGTCGGCCGCTTGGGAAAGCAACCTTTAGCATCGCGAGACGTCGCAAAAGTGCCTCAAAGTTTATTCTTCCGAGCAAACGAAACCTCCGTCACAAAAAGACATATATATGCACACACTAACACTTATTTTGCGCAAAATAATCAAAACAACGGCACGCCACCAAGTCCGATGCTGATCACATCGAACTCACAAACGTCCTAAACAGACATAGCCATCTCACGGAGATGACTCTCTTACATCCGACACAAGGATAATAGCGCTATAAAAGAAATCCGAAATTTTGGTCTAGCACTTCCGGTCTCCGGAGAGATGCTCG